>NC_071100.1:14692500-14875000 GCF_024256425.1 Clarias gariepinus | reverse complement strand
ATCTAATACAACTGAATGGATTGATATGATAGATACAAGACACGTCTCTGTATAGTGTATGACTACCATTTTCTTACACGTTCAAGTCAAACCGAGACTTTTGATTGTCATAACCTACAGTAACACTAATGCTACACTAATGCACTTATCCCAGTGTTTCACTAGTACTTGGATACCATCAAGGTAGAAAGATTTCTCAGTACGCTGGAGCCATGATCAGACTGCCTGCTTCACGATGGAAATTCTGGCCTCCCAGGAACTCCTTTAATGGCCAAACATGTCACTTGGAGCGAGGTCAGGACTGTACAGGGGACATGGCATTAACTCCCAGCCGAGTTCCTGTAATGTGCATCAACCCTGGATGTGTGACCTTCGTTAAAACATTTGCATTAAAAGTTTTCTGTGAATGCAAGATTGTTTTACGTCTTTATTCATTCAAGTCCCTGGTTTAACTTGAACACCCCTTTAAAAAGGTCCAATCCTGTTCTAGCATGAGAATACCTCTGTGTACAAAAGAGCAATAAGCTTCTTGAACTCATGGGTAGTTAAGTAGCTAGTGAAAGAACTTTCGCAGAGCTCTGGCCTTGTTCAATTTGTTGGAAAGCCTTGCCAGAAATAACGGCAAAGGGACTAAATCTGGACTGTTCAACAAGCACATATGGGTTAGATGTAAAAGTAAGAGGTAAAATTTTTTTTTTTTACTGAATAATAACACAGTAAAATATTTGACACTGACAGAAAAGGTTTCTTTTAGAATATATAAGAAAATTATACAGTCTATACAGTATTGTGCAACACTCCTGAGCTACCACTCATTTCTTTATAATTTGCTTTCAAACAGCCAGACTGACTTGTATTTTTCATGATCTTGAGCAATAGTTTTCAAGGAATCCTTAAGGACTTTTGTGTCTCTTGTTTTTCACTCCAGTACCCGTACCGGAGCAGTTTCAGAACAATGTGTTTTGTTTGTTGACCTATGAATCATTCAACTATAAAATAAAATAAAAAATACATCTAAGGCATGAACAACTTAAGGCATGAAACAGGTGCAGATGATGACAGATGATGTACTAGTGCACTGGTGGTGCTGAATACAGCAGCGCGGTGGCTTAGTGCTATCGGCTTGCACCTCCAGGTTCTGGGTTCGATTCCCCTCCTCTTTGTGCTAGGTGGGTTTCCTCCCAGGATGCAGATTAGGCTAATTGGTGTTGCGTGTATGTGTGTGTGCCCTGTGATAGATTGGCATCCTGTCCAGGATGTACCCCGTCTCAAGACCTAAGTCCCCTGGCATAGACTCCAGGGCTTCCCGTGATCCTGTATACAGCAGTATACAGCCTGTTGCAGTAAATCGTTTGTTTACATTTCTTTAATTTTATCTACAGTATTTTATTTAATTAAATTTTTCATAAATAAGGGGATTCAAGACGTCTGCACTGTATTTTTATGAATTTAGTCATTTCACAATTAGAGTGAATGCGGAAAATCTGTATCAATGCAGTCCAAGCTAAATGATAATGTCATTTTTTTATTTTCAATTAAATCATCATACTCACTCATCTTCTATACCGCTTTATCCCTTATTCAGGGTCACGGGGACCTGGAGCCTATCCCAGGAGACTTAGGGCACGAGGCAGGGTACACCCTGGACAGGGTGCCAATCCATCGCAGGGCACACACACATACACACACTCACACACTCATTCACACACTATGGGCAATTTGCGAATGTCAATTAGCCTAACCTGCATATCTTCAGACTGTGGGAGGAAACCGGAGTACCCGGAGGAAACCCACCAAGCACAGGGAGAACATGCAAAATCCATGCACACAGAGACAGGAGAAATTCATGTTATGCATGAAAATTATTGTATTATATTTTCTTTTTTTACAGGCAGAATCTCTTTAATTGCTTTTGGCATCAAATGTGACAAAAGTAGTACGACAAATGATGACATGTTCCATATAGAGACAGATGTATGCATCTAAAGGGCTTAATAATTAACCTACTGGATGAGACTGTTGTGTTTGTAGTCTATAGAGGCTCCAGTATGACTGAGGAAAAAAAAAACAAATACTGTTTGCTTTGGAACTGTATATAGACAAAATGCTTGAAATGTGCTGGACCTTGTTCCATTCTCACTAGTTCTCACAAACTGGAAGAACGACGTCTTCTCACTTTAAGATCATAGATCAGGCTTCCTCCAGTAAATCTGATAGAAGCTCTCTGAAGATTTATGTAATTATTATATTAAGTTAAACATTCTAATATGACATTCGACGTCGGCATGCCTTTCTACCACATAATGACTCATATCTGCGGAGTAGATCTTAAATCTGTGCTATTTTTTCTTCGTAGATTTTCGACATGCGCGTTTAAAACCGGTATCGTTTCCGCGAAGCCGGAGCCTTAGGGTGTAAAACAGAAAAAGGAAAAACATGTTTGCAAATGTATGCATGACCACACGTTGTGCCTAGACAGGCTCATTAAATGCCACAAAAGCGTTGAAAGTTTGTCTCTGATCTGTCATGCTGAGTCATGGTGCCATTCGCCCCAGTCGGTCGAGATTGAGTAATTTCACATCAACGGGAATACAAAAGTTAATGAGGGCAAAAACACAAAGTTTTTCACGTATACGTGTGAATAACAGTAAACAGCATCAGTAATTCTGAATTCTGGATGATATTTGGAAAGCACGGTGTATAAACGCACACTAGGTGTCTTATATGCATTGTTATGGAAAAAGTGCATTGATGTTTAAAGCTGTTTAACTTAGAAATTCTTAACAGACTGACAAATATCTTGAAAAGTAGTAGAGTTTTGTAATAAGATATTACAAATCAGATTATGGTAATCTTTTGTTTATCAGATATCGTTGCAGGAATTTCACATATTCTCCCTTTCCTTTAAGCAGGAGTTGAGCATTTGAACAATTCATAACTAATAAATAACTATGCAGCAATCAACAAGCAAAAGCTTAGTATCGTGGTTATACCAACTGGTGGAACAACCTTTTTTTGTTATATTAAACTGAACTTGAAAGTGTGTACCTACTGTAACCCCAACCCTCCTGTACTGTATATATATATATATCCCAGTCATGTATGACACAGTACAGTAAATGTAGTGTTCTGGATACTGGAGTTGTATAGACAGTGTTTTATTTGGTACAGTGTGGAAGTCACTACCAAGCAAGTAGCTAATCAGCTGTTCCTAGCGCCTAAGTTCCTCTACCTCAGTCCCTACATCACTCTGTGTTATAATGCTCTGGCAAAGGAGGCTGTTTTGGGTGCCAGCCATTGGATCTTCCCCGAACTCGTCCCAATCAGACCACAGCTGAAAAACATAAACGAAACCAGTGGAAAATTCATGCAACGAAAAAACAAGCTTCGTCCAAAGGCAGTTCATTTGCAGTTAACAAGCTGATACTGATGTACATCTGATGAATCTGTGCATCCTTAATTTCAACAGTTCTAGCGGCACAATCCCAGAAAATTAGCTATGCAAGACAAGCGAAGGAAGCACAAATACCTTAAACAGAGGTAACAAACAATAAGACTGTTGAAAATACTGCTCTTCATTCTGTACCTAACCTGTAATTTCACCTCCTTTTAGTCTATAAGTAAATAAATACAGTACTGTGCAAATTCCTAGGCACCATATTATATGCTGTACCAATTTTGTTATATATGTTTATCATGTCTGCATAATTATGTACAAAATCATTCAGTATTTCCATATATAACTTAAAAATTAATAGATAAATAAGTAACATTACAGGAGAATTTATGCATGGTGGCATAACACATATACACACACACATACATACAGGTGTATATATATATTACTCAGCAAAAATAAGAATTGTCCCTTTTTCAGGACTGTGTATTTCAACTAATATCCAAATAACTTTACAGATCTTCATTGTAAAGGGTTTAAACAATGTTTTCCATGCACGTTCAATTAACCATAATCAATTAATTAACATGCACCTGTGGAATGGTCGTTAAGACCTTAACAGCTTACAGAAGGTAGGCATTTAAGATCACAGTTTACAGTCAGGGGACGTTTCTTTTTTTGCTAAGTATATATATGAGCATGTGAGCATACCTACAGTATTATGCAAAAACAAACATTGTCAGTTGATATATTTTTAATCAGTTAAAATCTTAACAGCAGTTAATCAATTCATGATTAATCAGGCAGATTCCTAATTGCGGGTTTAATTCATTGGACGAAGGAAAAAAAAACATCTGATTTTATGATTTCATTATATTTTAAGTTCAAGTAGGCTTTTATTGTCATTTCTATCATATAAAATTTAGTACACAGTGAGACAGAACAACGTTCCTCCAGGACCAAGGTGCTACTGTACATACAGTACTGTACAGCATTAATTAACATAAAAGCAACAAAACTAGTTAACTAAGAAACCGAATTAGCTAACTAGCTAAAACAAGAGAGATTGACATTCTTAGGTTAACAGAAAAACTATGTTTTATGCTAAGTGAAAATACGACAACATGACACATTTGTTTCTCGTATTGGTGATATAATTATAACTACTATTCCCTAGTTATAACTTATATCCGTTATATATATATATATATATATATATAATAACGATTAGCTAAAACAGTGATAGCTAATCGATTTCCCTGACCACATGAAATGTTTTTTAAATGACTTGAATTAGTTATAGATATGACCTCAAATGAAAGTTTTATTATGATTTGTATTTAAGGAATATGATTTACCTAATAGGAATCACTCCTGTAATTGTAATTAAAACACCCTCGCCACAATGGCGTTTTCGCATCGTGCACTTACCTGGAAGTGATTACATTTTCACGGTGACTGGTTTTTCAATTTTGATTCGGTGATTGGGGTCAAGCTGATTGCTTCAGTCCAGCTGACACGAAAGACTGGATGTTGAGTCGAGCCTCTTGAGGAACAGGGCACAGAATTGACATGCCTCACTATTTTCTGTATAGTATATGAAGAACGTGTTGACGGCTCACATCGCGAAGGACATGTTGGCAGTGTATGAAGAGATATGTGAATTCTTACGGGCATAACTGCTAAAGGGCGTGCTTTATCATCTCCGGCAGCATGGCAACAAAATACCATGCTTTCTGTTAGCTGTGTCATGGGGTGTAGGGGGAGATAAACAGACCTGTTTGGAAACACAGAGAGACTGTATAGAACTAGACAGCTTTGTTCCTTATGTATATGTACGTGATATCGCATAATACCCTGACCAACAAGTGTGACATAGAATATTTGGGAGTGAATGCATTCCACGATATGTATAAGATACAGCACGTCACTTTGAAGTCAGCTACACCTCCTGCTTGGACAAAGGTCAGGAAGGTGATTTTTTTTTTTTTTTACCAGAATATGTTTTTTTTTTACCTGCCAGGTGTCGGAATCAAAAGAGCCTTTCTGAGTCAACAGAGGACGGTTGTGGTTAAAGGCAATAGGAAGGGTAACTGGTCCGGGGAGCTCTGTCTCTGTCCTTGCAGAGTCCGTTTCATCTTCAGTAGCAAATGATAATATATCGCGGAAAACAGCGTGGTAGCTAGCTAACATTCGTAGTTGACAATGGGCAATTTGGGAACGCCAATTAACCTGATCTGCATGTCTTTCGACTGTGTGAGGAAACCGGAGCACCCGGAGGAAACACGCCATAAGATATCCTGCTCAAATTTAAAAATATTTTTATTATTTAATTAAAAGTCCCTGATTAACTGTAAGTCTGCACTGAACTGTATCTCTGTCGAGCCATACATGTCACTCCTGAGCTGCTAGTGATCCAGACCCCCTCTGCCCCCTGGACCTGTCTGACTCGTCCTGGTGTCCTGCTTCTGGTTGGAGATCTCATTGCGTGTAGAGACTGGGGACAGTTTCACTTTTTCACGAAGACGGTCCTGTCCTCGGCTGATGCAGACAGCTGTTCCCTGACTTGTGACTTCAGTCGCTCGATAGTTCAGGACTGGAGTTTCCTACAGTCTACCTGAGCCTCTAATAAAGAACTGGACTCCATATTAACCTAAACACATCCCCTGTTACACATTCACATTTTACACAAACTTCAATCGTTTTTTTGATTGTGTGAAACTGCGACAATGTCAATTGTTAAAAGTGCTATACAAATAATATTGAACATTAGGTTGAGGAAACACTCAGAGTGTGCATTAGTACTACCAGGTAAGGCTCTTCCTTTGCTCTTAAAAACAGCCTCAGGTCTTCACAGCATGTGTTCCACAGGCTGTCGGAAACATTTCTTTGAGATTCTGGTCAATTGTGACATGATTAAATCCTGCAAATCCTAAAAGAAATCCCCGCTGTGAATCCCAAAAGGCGTATGGAATTAGGATTTGATTCCTGGGAAGGCCACTGAAAAGCTGATTATTTTTCATGCTCATGAAGCCAGTTTGAGACAATGATTGCTCTGTAACGTGGTGCATTATCATGTAAGAAGTGTGGCTATGAAAAGGACGCACACGGTCATCAGAGATACTCAAATCGTTTGAGGCATTCGAACCGTGATTGATTGGTATTAACAAACTCAAAAATCGTTCCCCACACCGTTACACCACTTTGAACACAAGACAGGTTGGGTCCATGGATTCAAGCGGTTGGCATCAAATTCTAACCCTACCATCTAAAAAAAAAAAAATGGACCAGGCTACATTTATCCAGGTCTCACCTGTAAGATTTTGGCGAGCCTGTGCCCATGCACTGCCGTGCCCACCCACTCTTCTGGATTTGGATCTACTGCTGTTGTAGCTCATTTACCTTAAAGTTTAACAGGTTGTGCATTCTGAGATGTGTTTCTGCTCACCGCTACTGATGAACGCGTCCTGGTTACTTGAGTTATTGTAGCCTTTCTGTTACCTTAAACATGTCTGGGCATATTTCACATTGTCTGGTCTCATCAGCAAAGGCTCTTTGCCTGTGAAACAATCCAAAACAAAAAGCCTCGAATGAAATATCTAAATTTGTTAAAAGCACAGTGATATTGAGCGATGCATCCCATGGGAGGTGTTTGTAAAATGGAAGACAGATTGGTTTGGTTATACAAGCACAACTGGCATTTCTAAGTGCATACCTTCACTGTATAATTTATAGCTGCTTGTGTGTTGTAATAAACCTATTTTTGGTACAGATGTTTTTTTTTTTTTTCTTTGCTTGAGAGGAAGTGTTTCATTCTGTTCTGCAAAAAAAAAAAATATATATATAAGGCTTTTGCATAGACTTGCACTGCTTATGATGATTTGGGTTATTTCGGATTACCCCCAGTCTATAAAGTTTATTTGCAATACTTTATCAAGCATATTTTGAACATATTAATAAATCCGGATCTAAGAACCGATGTAGAAACAGTGTCTGAAGCTGCTAAAGCATTGCGACTGAACTCCAAGGCTGGGAAGTAAGTGTACTGTGTGCTCAGGGCAATTAGGATTTTAAGCATTGCCCTTATGGACTAATTTAACATTTATATGCATGCAGAGGCTTCAGGTTTAATCACAGCACTATACCTGTTTTACATTACAGTCACATACTGAGGGGTTTATCATGCATGCCATAGATGTCCCTGTTAAAACTCCCACTGACTGTTTGCTTTAAAAGTGTTCGCTCGAGTCCCATATATATTCATGTACCGGCTCCCTCTTTTCCATGTTTTCCATAATAAAGAGACTGATCTCTTATTAAACCAACTCCGTTCACGGAATGAACTACTATATCAAATTACTGTTCAATTAAATCAGGTGTATATCTATGCGGGAAAAGCAGTTCTGGACAGAAACCTGGACACAAATCGATAACCCCTTGTCTTAAAGGATATTGCTGAAGTTTGATGTGTTTGGTGTTTTCCTCAGGGGCCTTTTGCATCCCCGTGTATTTGCCCTACATCCTGACAGGCAAATGGATGCTGGGCCGAGGGCTGTGCAAGCTCTGGTTGGTGATGGACTACCTCCTCTGCACCGCTTCCGTCTTCAACATCGTCCTCATCAGCTACGACCGTTTCCTCTCCGTCACCAGAGCGGTGAGCCACTTAACACTTCATATTTCTTTTTTACGCCGCGTGCCGAATGAGATGTAAGCCGAAGTGCCTGTTTAATATCAGGAGTGTCACATACTGGAGGTCTAGTATGTAGGAATGACTTCAAGAGGAATTCATACAGAAAAAAAGAGCATTTGTAGAGCATCTTACAAAAGTTTTCATAGCACTGGAAAGATTTTGGTTGCCAGGAAACCAAAACGCTATTAGCTAACAAATATTAACACTGAAGTATGGCATAGATGGCTAATCATGCACGTTAATGCAGACAATTTGTATACCATACTGTATGAACCCAGCCAACCATAACACACTTGGCCAAAGTGCCATCATTCCTTACCTTTTCTTCCACATACATAATCGTCAGATTCCCATAATTCCCTTGATTGACAGATACTGGGAATACTGTATGCCCCGCCCCGTTTAGAGAGCATGGGCAGTTTGGCTCATTTGTCTCCTGGCCCTCAATGGCTACAGCATCATTGGGATTTAAACTCGCGAACAAATGCTTTCCTGATGAACCAGCTGAGCTGAGTTGATATCATTTTTAACTGCGAGGAAATTTGTGACATACTGTATGGACAGACTTTGGTGTCAGTGACAGGAAACTCACTCCTTGGTTTGTGTAGCTTTAATGCTTGTACTTAACCACCTTTTGTTCCTGTAGTAATTATTTATTCATTCTCATCACTCGTCACCTAATTTCCAGGTAAACACCATGACCTTGAATAGAAGCAAGCATATTGAGTTGAAGAAGCAATTTACAAAACAAAGCTCTGTGTGTGTGTATGTGTGTGTGTGTGTGTGTGTGTGTGGAGAGGAAAAACAGCGAGAGAAATGTTTTGACAATGTCGTACAAGGTTCAGAACATCATGACCTGCTGTCAAGTTCTTTAAGAAATTTGCAGTGGATTTTATAGGATTTTTATTTAAAAAATAAATAAATAAATGAAAAATAGCAAACAGTTGGCGGCACGGTGGTGTTGTGGTTACCACTATCGCCTTGCACCTCTGGGGTCCGGGTTCGATTACCGGGCAGGCTCGATTCCCGTCTCTGTGTGCATGGAGTTTGCATGTTCTTGCATGCTTGGATTGGTACCCTAAGATCTCTGAGATAACCTCCAGGTATCTTGGGATGCAACTCGAAATACATAAAATACAGTTTTTGGGGTTATAAAATAAATGTTGGCGACATATTAAAGAATTCCTGATAACTAGTGAGGATTCATCTCTGCTATAAACACTGGATCTCACCTTAAAGAGGCGACACATTGCAAGGGTTAAATGTGTGCAGGAAGCCCAAAGTTTTCCAGAATGGCAGAAACAGAGCCTTCCGTCCAACAGGAGAGAATTTAATATCCTAAAGTAATCGAGTCTGTTTGTAATTTGCATTTCTGAGAATCAGGCTGTAGTCTATTTGTGCATGCTGTCAGTTACAGCTGTCCAGTGGGTTTTCTGCCGATATTCACCAAGTCTACGGCAATGCCAGTCAGTATGGCATAAGACTCCTTAAGAAGCAAAAAAACAACAACTCACCTTCGAGGTCAGAACGGGCGGCAGGGTCATCGCAGTGACAGAATTCATATGGGATGCGTTAGACAGACGTGACGATTCTAAGCGGCTGTCGAGTGCTCTAGATCTACAAGAATGTCTGAAGAAGCACTGGAAAATATGTCAAGTGATTTTTCTACAGAAATGACTTAATTACGTGACTCAGTGTTAGGGCTGCTGCTTCGGGATATCAAGGACTTTCGGTACTTTTACTTCTCACACTGGATTGTCTTGGAGTTGGACTTGTATTCAGTATTTAGTGCTTTAGAAACCCAGTTTATAAAAACATTGATGATTGATTAATAATAGTTTTAACTGCACAGTTCAATGCTTCTTTGATAGTTCAGGATTTTTCCCCCCAGGTGTCAAAAACAAATCAAATTTAAGGTACATATAAGTACATTACAATAGTTCAATATTAGGGTTGTTTTTCATGCTTTCATGGTACATTTTTCTGCTTTGCCCATCAACCGTGAAGTTTGTCTCGTTTGGCCCTAATTAATGGAAGTAATTAGGGCCAAATTCCACAACCCTCGTTCCGTGCAAAAATGCATGCCAAGGTTCAACTAAAACACATATGGAGCTTCTGGAGTCCATATAAGAATGCCACTTATACACATTGGCATTTCCATTACATAGCAGTTATACTGGGACACTGAAAAAAAAAATGTTTTGGAAACTGGTATCAATTAAAATCAATTGCCATTTTTTTCATGATTTAGGAAATCAACTGATCATCGACTCCATAATCGGGGTCACATCATCCCTTATAGGCTTATGGCCTTCACTGACCGCATAGCCTGCGAGGACCAAACCAAAATGAGACATCTGGTCTAGAGAGGATTTCCTATTTGGGTCACCAGCTGTTTCTCTCTTTATAATTGCATCATGAAGTGCCGCTCTTGTTGCCTTTCATGTTTTTTTTTTTGTTTTGTTTTTTTGAGGTGAAATGGTTAACTTGCAGATTGATACTGGCAAAAAACGCTACAAGGGGACCGGTCATGCAAAATTTACTTTATTGTCCTTTATTTGGACAGTCAAATGGGTCTCCAGTGCACGTGCATAAAAACAAAAAATGTCTCGGTTAAACAAGCCAGTTTCAGTTTCTTTCCGTTGTGACCTCACATAAGAATATAAGAATAACAATAGGAATATCCTCTCTTTCAGCTTGTTGTTCATCTATTTACATTTATATTGCAACAGCAGCATAGGATGAGAAGCAACATAAAGGGAGATTGGGGTGTGAAAAAAATCATTATCTGAGGGTTATTTCAGCAGGGGATTTAACACACACACACACACAAACACTCTTTGAGGGATCACTGAGACTTGTGTTAACTTGTTAAAAAAATAGTAAAATATGGGATCTTTAAAGGAAGATGAATAAAGAGAGGAACACACAGCAATGGAATAACGATACACAGTGATAGAAGTTTTCTTGATGAGGATTAAAAAAACAACAAAATGCTACTGTAGATAGGACGACTGGATAAGGGCAATACATAAGGACACCACACATCTGTCTCAATTCAGGGGCTGCATCCTTTGAAGGCTGCATTTGAAGGCTGATTACGTCTATGGCTGTAACATTTTGAAGGTTCCATTAAATGTGCAATCTTTCCCCTAAAAGCGAAGGGTGACGAGATTCTTAAAATCTTTTGCAAGCCAGGGAAGAGACAATGGCAGGAATCGTGGATATTAAAATAGTTATATACTGTAAGTATTAAATGAAATATAAAAAAATTAAAAATATAAATAAAAAATATAAACTTATTTTTTTAAATAATGAAAAAGGCAAGGGAATTTATGTGAAATCCCCTCTTTGAGAGACATGTTTGCATTAAATGTGTTTAGGTTTTGCACACCGTTAACCAGTGTCAGCAGTATGGCATTTTTTTGTGCTCTGACCGAGATCCGAATACGTTTGTGTGTTAATTGTGTAGGAGAGCAGTTCTGACCTAATCCGGCAATACAACGAACACGTCAGCGCTGTATTTAGATTCTCACCGCACCAGTTCACTTACACACTGTAAATACTTGGTAGAATATAAACAATTTCTAATAGTGCTGTCTAATCACGATTAATTACAATTTTAAAATACTCAGATTCACTTGTATTATAAACATGTCATGTTGGAATTTCCATAAGTTTCTTTGGATTCCGTAAAGCGGCTTTACGACAATGACTACTGGGAAAACCGCTATACAAAAACAATTAAACGGAATTGAATCTAATAAAGAAACGCACGACAAACTGGTTAGAGGAAACAGGTTATGCAGTTTTATAACATCCCAAACTGTCTCGCAAATAGGACCGGCACAGCATGCAGGGACTGGGTAGTACGGGGCGTGGCAACCCACCAACAGCGGGGTGGGGTCTCTGGTCCGACAATCAACATCTTTGAGCCTTAACCACCTGGCTCACCGCTCCCGCATCTTACAGTCAATATATTCTTGTGAAAATAGTTCTCCGTAAAGGTAGCTCGAGCACACAACTTGGGTTTCATCCAAACTTTCATCTAGAAGTTTTTTTTTTGATTGAAACTCGCCATTCCGCACACCTGCTGATGTTTTCTCAGTCGTCTTATTATCTTCGTTAAAAATGTCATTAAAATGTAACCGTGCCCCGTTTATGGCAGCCATTACAATCCTTATTATCCGTATTAAACATTATCATCATTTTGATTCTTACACATTCATATTCCATACAAACTTCAAAAATTCTTATTATTGTGTAAATCTGCTTTGCGACAATGTTAAAAGCGCTATACAAATAAAGTTGAATTTAATTAAATCAGCTCTTTATGTTGAAAAAATTGTACCGCATTAATTAACGGCTTAATAATGGCAGCCCTAATTTTAAATATTCATTGCTTATTAACATCGTATTGATGTTAGGTCAGTGTTCCAGTTGATTTTGCTTTCTTTCTTTATTTAATGGGACTCGAGGTAGGATCATTCAATTATCCTTATTTATTTTTATTTAAGTACCTCTCCATCCTTGTGTGCCTTGATAAATAATTAAATAAATAAATAAAATGTTTTTTTTTCCTCCTGCTGATTATTATAAAATACATAGCCTTGTAATAGCTCATTAAACTTATTATCGATATTGTCTAATATTAACAAGAATAATCATGATAATGTTTTTTTTGCCGTAACGCCAAGCCCCCTACTCACTCACTCCATCATCGTCTATACTGCTTGATCCTGCATACAGGTTTGCAGGAGGTCTGGAGCCTATCCCTGGAGACCAAGGCTACAAGGCAGGGTTTACTCTGGACAGGGTGCCAAGGCATCGCAGCCCACTTATTCGTATTGTTTAGTTTTTCACCTGCTATAATGGAGTCAGGTTTAGATTAGCTCATTGTGTTCTGACGTTCTGTTATACAATCTTGTATGGCACTGGGTGTATTTAGTGGCTGTCAGCAGGTTGTAACTCTCAAATTGTTATAATATACTTATTTAAGTAATTGTATGCAGAGAAAACCCACCAAGTACTGGGAGAACATAAAAAAACTCCACACAGAGACCCAAAGGTTGGACTCGAACCCTTAACCCGGGAGGGGCGAGGCCACAGTACTACCCGCTAATGCCATCTG
Source organism: Clarias gariepinus (assembly GCF_024256425.1). Taxonomy (NCBI): domain Eukaryota; kingdom Metazoa; phylum Chordata; class Actinopteri; order Siluriformes; family Clariidae; genus Clarias; species Clarias gariepinus. Next base: position 14,861,782 of record NC_071100.1, on the reverse strand, counting down.
TCTCGTGAATAGTACAAATCTCCCGGAAAAACAAATTTCAAAAACAAAAAAAAAATCAAATGATTTGATAATTGAATAATCGGATGCTGAAGCTGCTAATACAGATTAACAATCGAAAGCGTCGGTAGCTTTTACAGAACAGGAGATGAATCATGGCAGGTAATTGACGAAGGAATTGATGTGATGCGGGCGGTGGCATGTCTGACGTGAATTTGCTGTTAGACTTAAAGACATGATATAAATTGAGACGGGGGGGCGGAAAACCAGCAGAGTATAAATAGACACACAAATTAAGGATTGAACACAGAACGGATGCACACAGTTAAGGAGAAAAACAGTTACAGGATGGGGGCTTCGACAGGACTGGAGACTAAAAGACCCATGGGACTTGGGCGGGCGGGCGGGGTGGGGGGGGTGGGGGGGAGGTTTGAGGTTGGAGGTTGTATAGGCGTTATACTGAGAACCTATTGATTAATAGATGCATGATGTAATTTTAAACATGGAAAGAAAGAAAACAACTTTTCAGCACTAAGCTATGTGTGTTTATAAACGTGTCATGTTAATGTTATGTCCGTGATGTTCTAAGTGGCCACCTACTGATCTAATGAGAATCTAAATACAGCGCTGAAGTGTTACAAAAGGTTCAAAGCTGTCGCAGGAGCTTCGTCTGACCCAGCCAACCCGACAATGTCTGCTTTTCTCTCTCTCTCTCTCTTTTAGTCCATCTCCTTCTCTCTCTCTCTCTCTCTCTCTCACACCAACGCACACACAAACCCTTAACATCAGAACAGTGCATTCGAACTACACAAGTGTAATCTTCAGCCTTTAATCTGGAAGTGTGTACTGTTTGATCTCGCACACTCCGCCATTATGCGTTCCACTCTACTTTCGATTGTAGCTTCAATCAAAGGGGACGAAGTGCGGCCCGAGAACACGCAACAACCGCACAGACAAGAAGCGCACGCGCTGCTACATGGCGGCGGGCTGGATTTAGCGTTTCGTGAGATGAGTGTGATAGGAAACCCGGTTAATGAGTGCAAATGAGGGACAGAAAGCAGCAGCGCTGTGATCATAAGTGGGAAACCATCCATCAGCGGGCTGTTTAAAGGAACAGTGTTTGTACCAGGTGTTTCAGGGAAAAACAATCTCCCGTTGTGTACACTGTAGTTTCTTGGAAGTGAAGTGAAGTACATCGCCTTGGCTGCAGGCTATAATGAAAACGGCGCTGGAGGGAAAGTTCAAGGCCTGAAATACATGTAATCAGTGGTCTCTTCCAGTGTGTGAAGGACAAAGTGCTACCGTGCACGCATGCATTTTTTTAAACTCGCCTTCTATTTATTTATTTATTTATTTTTCCTCCACATCAGGAATACAAGACGTCAATGTGGTGGAAGGATTGTATGCATCAAGAAGACACCCTGGCAGTAAAACAATTCTGGGAGTGACCCGAAAGAAACTTAATCTGAGACAGAAATAAATAAATAAATACGACCAAATAACCTGCTTATCATTTATCAATCTGAATATTAAAAGTAAATCTAGTTTAGTTTAAATGACCAGTGTGTGCGAAAGGGGTAAAACCGACCCCCTCCCCGTTCAATAAACCAACATCCATTAACCTAGATTCAAACTCATGAGACAGCCCTTTGACATTAAACTATTCTGTGCATTATTACTCTCAGTCTGGCGGCTAAAGCAAAGGACACTTTGTGAGCGTGCGAGGGAGTGCATATGGTGTTTTATTGTGTGTGTGTGTATGCACGTATCTTTAATGGCTGGAATATACTTGCTTTTAACTACACATACAGTATGTGCATGCATGATAGCTGTATTATGTATTATGTGTATTATGTGTACATCGTGTACTGTACGTCCCCAAAAATAAACCCCTACACACACGCAAAATGCAAATAAACGGGTGCGGCAGTGTAGAGAGCAAGCACTTCAAAATGGTGGAAAGTTTCAAGGAAAAGTCGTGCAACCAGGTCTATGAATAACGGTCTCTGTAATATATATTTCTGCACATTGATGAAATAAGGTATATATGGCAGAAAATATTGTAAATACTGTATCAACAGTGTCGTCATGGTTCTTTACCTCATGCAAAACTGTCTGAATAAATTCTCTGGTGTGTCTGGTACTGGAATCGTCCAATAACATGCATAGTTTATAGGTAAGTTTAACTATCTAGACGAATACTGTATACACCATATTTCCAGAACCTAAAATTGACCTCTAATACAGTACAGCTACAGAGAAAGTACTGGTAATACTGTTACAGGGCATTGGTGGCTCAGTGGTTGGTTTCTTGTCTGCCATTGGATACAGGGCATCCTTTGTGCTGGTCTCAAGCCTGGATAGGATGAGCGGATTCTGTCATGAAAAGCATCAGGTGGAAAACATGTGCAATCTTGTACTGTATGTGAACCAGCAGGGAAAACGACACTATACAATAGTGCTATTATTTACTTTATAGTATGAGCTTACATATAAAAAACAGACACCATTATGTCTATAGTTTATTAGTTCATTTTCCTTTTGATATACAGAAACCATCCCTGCTATGTTTTGACTTAAAGGCAGAATGGTGTTGTAGTGGAACCTCCAGGGTTCAAGCCCCGCCTTTGGTTTTGTGTCCATGGGGTTGGTGAGTTTCCTTCCACAGTCCAAAGACATTCATCTGTCAATCTATTCATCCATCCATCCATCCATCCATCCATCATCTTTACTGCTTAGTCCCATTCTGGGTCACACTGGTGGCCAGACATCCAGATTATGCAAAATGGGCGTCTCCAAATTCCCTGTGTATAAATGTGCAATGTGCATTGGCACCCCATCCAGGGTGTACCCCATCCTATGCTCCAGGCCTCCCAAGACCCTGTACAGGATAGATGGTAAAGAGAGGGACTGAGTGCATGAGACTGGCATAACCATGCACTGATGCTGGTTCCCAACCCCACTCCAAATACACCTCTACCCCCTCCTTGTGTCTGAGGATTTCGCGCTTATATATAGATGCTAACTAATTAAAATTATAGGCTGATCGCTTTCAACTGGCTTCATTATTTCAGTTAGGGATGTAATGAACGTGTTAATTTCACATAATTGACTTAAAAAGAGAAGAGATTCGAATTAAACCCATAAATTAAAAAAGTCTAGCCATTTAATTAGAAAGAGTTTGAAGAAAAAGCAGAAGGGGTTAGTGTGTAGGAATTAACCGAGGCACTGCAATAGCCGAGCTGTATTACTGGAAGATTTAATTTAACTCCTAATTTCGTTGTTTGTTTGCTTTGTGAGCGTTGCCTTTTTGGGTTTTATGAGTGAGTGTCATTTACTGTAAATGTGACGTGAAGGCAATTAAGCATTCATGTAATTTGGTAATGATCATCGTATGCTTGTAAATATGAAGAAAAATCAGCACTACTGAAACATTTGTACCTTTGAACGTTTAGTTAGCTTGACCTAAGAAAAGATTTACACACACATCTTCACTAAAAGCTTGATAAATGAGGTCTTAGCACATTTACCGCTTGTCAAGCTGCTGAAATATGAAGTTATTTCCCAGGACGTCTCAGTATGACTCAGTTTATCAAAACACTCGATTTGGGGAGTAGCGTTCCCATTTGGGTGATAAATCAGTTTATCATGGATCAAATTCAAATCTCAACAAATAGGTTATTAAATGCAGCTATTCAAGAGAAATTTTAGGATAACCATAAATAGCTATATGCAGAAGTACATGTTTAATAATAGCAACATTATGTGACTTCAATAATATTTAATCTGTTTTATCATTAACCCCAAAGTCATAAACTTCAAGAATGACTCTAGTCTCTAGTAAAAACGCTCTTTTATTTTAGATGTTAGAAATTAAGAGCTCAGAATGATTTTCTCTAATTATGCCCTTTTCTAGCCTTATTTACTACTAGTTCCACTATATACTATAAATAGTGTTAAAAAATTCTTTCTGTGCCAGAATGTCTATCCTGTAACTCTGAATCATTCATATCCTCTATGTTTTCCTGATCATATCAGATTCCACAAGGTTATCGTCCAAACACATGTTGTGTATCATCTCATATTTGTGGAATACCCCCTATAATAATAAAGGTCTTGTGAAAGCTTATGAAATAATGAATTGCTTCCAGAATTCTCCCAGAGGATGACAGAATTGCGAAATTAAATTTACCATATATACACGTGGAGACAGAAATATTGCAGTTTATTACTATAAGGCATGTTGAAGTCAAAGCGAGACCTGTATTAAAGTTTCTTGTGATTGAAGACATAAAACCAAATTGACATTTACAGAAGACATCAAGCGCAGTACGATGAGGTGATGAAACTCTTAGACACAATAAAACATTTTAAAAAGGTGCAAACGGTTCAATTCAATCCAATTTTATTTGTCTAGCGCTTTTAACAATTTTCATTGTTGCAAAGCAGCTTTACAGAATCATTTAAGTTTGTATGAAATGTAAATGTGTGTATGAATCAAAATGATAAGACTGTGACAAGGAAAAACTCCCTGAGATGGTAATAGGAAGAAACCTTGAGAGGAACCCATCCCCATCTGGGTGAAAACAGATAGCAGGGATTGATCTGCATCATACTGTGTGAGACTAGAAGTTCAAAGTCCCAAACATTAATAGGAAAACTATTCCATAATTTCGGGGCTTTGTAAGAAAAAGCTCTGCCCCCTGCTGTAGTTTTAATAATACGTGGTACTGACAAGCAGCCTGCATCCTTTGATCGAAGTTGGCGTGGCGGATTGTAAGACACTAGCAGTTCGCTCAGATACTGCGGCGCGAGACCATTTAATGCTTTATACGTCAAGAGTAGTATTTTAAAATCGATGCGAAATTTCACAGGAAGCCAATGCAGTGTGGATAAGATAGGGGTGATGTGCTCATATCTTCTGGTTCTAGTGAGGACTCTCGCTGCTGCATTCTGGACTAACTGAAGCTTGTTTAAGCACCTAGCTGAACAACCAGACAGTAAGGCGTTACAGTAGTCCAACCTAGAGGTGATAAAAGCATGAACTAGTTTTTCTGCATCGTTTAGTGACAACATATTCCTTATCCTGGCAATATTTCTGACGTGAAAGAATGCTATCCTGGTGATATTATCTACATGAGCTTTAAATGAAAGGCTGGAGTCTATAATCACACCGAGATCTTTCACTATTGCACCTGATGGAACAGAAAGGCCATTTAAAATCACAGTGTGATCAGAAAGCTAACTTCTAGCTGCTTGTGGTCCTATGACTAGAACTTCTGTCTTATCAGGATTAAGCAGAAGGAAGTTAATTAACATCCAATCTCTTATGTTCTGCACACATTGCTCAACTTCATTAAACTGTTTTTTTTTTTCATCTGGTTTTGCTGAGGTGCATAATTGTGTGTCAGAGCCCACTGTAGTCGCTCCCATGAACATTTAGCAAGAGGATCGCCTGATCCTTGAAAATCGACCACTAACACCACCTGCACGTTACAGAAGCTCAGTTCTCCCGCACAGTTCCGATCTCGCTCCGATCCATTTTCTCATGTTTGGGTGATTAAACGAGTTCCTGGGAGAACAGCGTTTCAGACATGAAGCAGGCAATCCAATCATGGGTACAGTGTACTGAGAAAACTTTCGACCTTGATGGTATCCAAGCTCTAGTGAAACCCTGGAATAAGTTGCTTGATCTTATGACTGGGATTTGATCTCCTAATGAGAAGCCTGAACCTTTTTCTCGGATCCTTAGATTCATGAGCACTTACTGTGTGTTACACTCGCTCGTAACAAAGCATAATGGACTGCATAATAAATATAACTCCATAATGCAGAATTAGAGTGAGCCTAGATCTTGTTTCCATGTAACAAGACGTTCCCATCCAGGAGTGATGGGGGGGGGGGCAGTAAAACCTAAAGTGTATTGCTCATGTCCGTAATTTCGTTTTCATTGCTGTCACTGCAGACGACCACTGTCTCATGTCTCACGAAGATAGGTTTTTGAAAATGGAAGCAGGATTTTTTTATGCTTTTGTGGCGATTTCAGGAAATTCCTCTTTGATTTTAATCCAGAATGTAAGCAGAGTTGAAGGTGCTTCAAACACACTTTTAGGGCTGCATCTATTATACAGAGTGGGCTTGGAGCACGTACGTGAATCACATGCTGCGATGTGGAGACAGAAGCGAATGGGAGACGATCTGATCATTTTTTAAAATAACACACTGCAGACTCTAATAGTCAATAATAGAGAAATAAAACGCATATCGTAGGCAGTAGTTCTCCATTGGTCTCCCCCTTCATAAGGTTCCATGGTTAGCATGGACTATAGCCATAAAAACGTTATAGGTGGAGGGTTAACCTGATGAAATGGTCAGTGAATAAAGTTCTCAAAGCAGTGAAACAAACTCAGTGGATATGTTGGTGTAGCATTACTGCCTCAAAGAACCATGGTCCTTGGAGAACCCTTAGTGTTCTGTGGTTCCTCCGAAAACATCAGTTAGACTTGAATACTCTAGATAATCCCCTGCGTGCAAGTGTGTGCATGGTGTCCTGAGATGGACTGGCACCCCCACACGAGTTCTCGGGACCCACCTCTTTTGGCCCACCAGGATCGAGATCAAACTGATGACAAATCAGTTAAAAGTTTAAAAACAGCAGATTATTTAACACTCATCATGGCCACCAGGTTCCAAACTCCACCTAGGCATCACATGGCATTGTAGCACTTTGTGGTCACAACATGTTAAAATCCCCAAAGCCAAACCACTTCGCCAGCTCTAAAAGGTCAGGTGAGCGTGATGAATAACAATGAATGGCCGACACAGCTGCGGAGATCATCAGGTAACAGAGACTTGGCACGCACACAGCAGCTGCGGCTCTTTAATATGGTCATTAGGAGGAGCTCTTCTGAGTGAGTGATCTAACTCGAGTGCTCTTCAATCAACAGCTTAGGATTTTACATTCCCTTTATCCGAGCGAGTCTGTATGCAAGTGTGCAGCTCTTATACTGTATACAGTATGTACTGTATACTGTATATATGCCACATTCAATGTTGTACACATGGAAAACATACTATTGAGTGTGTAAAGCATTTAACTTTATTTACTAATGCATTAGCACTTAGTCAGGCGCATTTAATATTAATTACTTTCATATCTAGTATGGATAGTTTGTGGACTCATCCTTTAAAGGAAGGGTTAAGAAACGTGTTATTACAGTCACTGATGAGATAATTGCCTGTTCTCATGTTGTTGTGTTCCATATCAACCCCATTTGTCCCTTGTCCATCGTTTCGGTTATGGATCATCCCGGTTTGTGCATTGATCCCTGGCATGGACATGGACACCAAGTATGATTACTGGATTTGTCCTGATAAACAACAATATTTTCCCGCTCACCGTATCCAACAGCAGTGCAACCAACAGACCGACAGACCTGTCACACCCCTCAGACCATCTGCTTGACCTTCTGCCCTCTGGGAGACGCTTTAGGTCCAGCACATTACAGACAAACACTTCACAGGAACAGTTTCAACCCCACAGCCGTACGAGAACTGAATAAGAACTGACACTGTGTACCATACACACATTTATACACTTTACAGAATAAACTGCAAGTGGTAAGTGTCCAGTGCAATAAAGGCAGCTGCTTGATTTATATTTTAATTGCACAAACATGTCAGATCACAATGTTTACATGTGCCATAATTCATAAGAGTACTTTTGGTAATGAAGTACTATCTATCTATCTACCTACGCACTCTGGTTGTAAGAGTACACAGATTTTCACTTTGTCCATCATTACCAAGCTTTCATATTCCACTCATTATAAACCTGTTTTAGGCTGAGCAGCAAGCCACAAGCAACCAATGCGTCCTCATAGGGCTGCTTTTAGGAAACCAAACAGGTGAAAATCTCCTGGAGTAAGATCAGGACTATAGGGAGGATCCTTTAACACCTTAAAATGAAGTTTCTGCAGAGTGTTGGAAGCGTGGGCGGAGGTGTGCGGATGTGCATCGTCACGCAAGATAACAACACCCTTGGATAGCAAGTCCTCTGCGTTTTATCAGAGCTTTAGGCGTTAGCTCTTCAATAGGCATCTTACTGTAATGAGCAGGGTTGAACTTTGTTCCTGATAATATTCCAACACTGGCCATTGAGAATCGCAGAAAACGGTAAGCAGCTGGATGAATTTTCCATCTAGTTGTTAACTTTTTCCGTTCTATACTACATGCCGTTTACTCTCAGACTTGTAGTGATGGATCCGTGTCTCGTCACCAGTAATGATTCTCTTTAAGAAACCATCACTTTCCTTAAAAATCAGTTCAATACCACTTGTGTTAGTGTCTCTCCATAAGTTGTTTTGTCACCCGGTACAAAAAAAATAAAAAATTACTGTAAGCTGCATTGCTTTTATGCAATATACAAGTGGAGCATCCATTTTTGAATCTATCTATCTATCTATCCATCCATCCATCCATCCATCCATCCATCTCCTTTAATCACTGCAGCCCACATACTGTACCACGCCATGGCATGCTATGGTAAGGGCCTATAGGTTATAAATTCCATTGTTTTGATTATTTCACAGCAGATTAAAAGGCACACCTTTCATTAACTGTAGTGTTTGATGTGCACATCCGAATTGGGGGTTGAGGCCTGTATATCGTAAGAGTGACCCAGCATAAAGTAACCAACATGCATCACCAGTCAATATGGTTACAGCAGCATTTTTACAGATGTTGTTCCAAATACCTGGAGCACTGCAGTGATTAAAATATTTCTTAATACAAGAACATGTTGATATTTACATCCAAAAAACACTTGTATCAGTACAATAATGTCTATGTGCATTATACTGTACTGTAAGTGTAGGTATATTTGTCCTGAGCACACCATTTATCCAGTATTAGATTATTATATAGTGTTATATATACACACTGTATAAATAAAGACAGCGGCACCATGGTGTAGTGGTTAGCACTGTCCCCTTGCACCTCCAGTGTCTGGGTTCGATTCCCATCTCTGTGTGTATGGAGTTTGCATGTTCTCCCTGTGCTTGGTGGGTTTCCTCCCACAGTCCAAACACATGTAGATTGCCGTTTCCAAATTGCCCGTAGTATGTGTGTGAGTCCTGTGATGGATTGGCACCCTGTCCAGGGTGTCCCAGGTCTTCTGGGATAGGCTCTAGGCCCCTCCCGTGACCCTAAATACAGGATTAAACGGTATAGACAATGAGTGAGTGATATATACTGTACAAGAGAAAAATTAAGCTAAACTTATGTTGGAGGTATTGTTTTAATATCATGTATATATTTTATTTTGGCCTAAATTATTAACTTCCTGTTTTTTTTCTGCTCTTGTTTATGAATTAAAGGTGTCATACAGGGCAAGGCAAGGGATGACCCGTAGTGCCCTCGCCAAGATGGCTGCCGTCTGGGTTCTGGCTTTCCTCTTGTATGGCCCGGCCATCTTGCTGTGGGAGGAGGTGACGGGAGAGAGCCATGTCCCTGAAGACGAGTGCTTCGCTGAGTTCTTCCACACCTGGTACTTCCTGCTGTCCGCCTCTACACTCGAGTTCTTTTTCCCCTTCCTCTCTGTGGCTTTCTTCAACCTCAGCATATACCGGAGCATCCGTGAGAGGAGGCTCCGCTACCAACAGGACTCGTGCTTGCCCAAGGTCCGTAGCATGACTTCCCCTAAGCGCGAGAGGCTCCGCTTGGCGTCCTACATCTGCCGCAGCTCTGTCGTGATGACGAAGAAGAAGCCGGAAACAGAAGTCGATAATTGTTCGTCGCCCGCAGGACGTACTGACACACGGAGCGTACGGAGTTCACAGTGTACGCGCCTGAATCAGGACAAAAAGATTGCAAAGTCGTTAGCTGTGATTGTGTGCGTGTTTGCGGTGTGCTGGGCACCGTACACACTGCTGATGATTATACGTGCTGCCTGCAGGGGGCACTGTGTCTCCCACCACTTGTACGAAGTGACTTTCTGGCTGCTGTGGCTCAACTCTGCCATCAACCCGTTCCTGTATCCTCTGTGCCACAGCAGCTTCCGCAGGGCTTTCACAAAGATCCTGTGCCCCAAGCAGCGGACCACTGAGGCACCATCAGATAACGCCTCCAACAACCAGAGATAGTCTAGCTCACTCCAATAGTTTTCGACAGACAATGTGTTTGTTGTTTGTGGTGGATCATGTACACTTATGTATGCTTCTGCAAGAGGGGAAGAAACCAGGACGAAACCCACACTGAGAACCCAAGACCCTGAACTTTTAAAGGACTGAGTCTATCTGTTCCTCAACATTGCTTCCCCTGGATAAGTTTAAAAGCACCTTTAATAAGACCCCTAGATTTAGAACATTAGCCTGGTACTACTTCTAAAGAATATAACATAATACCATGGACAGCTATACACTTTACCATGGACGGTTTCTTCCAATAAAGATGTACAACGATTAATCGGCTACAACATTGAATTTGTTAATTTCCTGCTTTGACATTTTCAGGACTTGATTTTCCAAATCATGTTAGATTTCTGCAGTGTTTCTACATTAGTACATTTCTTAAAGGATATAATCTGAACTCTCCAGGTATCTAACTCACATACATACAGTATGTATAAACAGTATGAATGTTTTTATCCGATGCTTGCCTAGTAGTGTAGCCATGCTTTTATTGATCTACAGTAGAGTCTGAAGTTAAACTATTCCTACCAGGTCATGTGATGACATCACAATTCAATTTCCGGAATTGAATTCTCCAGAGTGGATTGCTTTATTTCAAGTTCTGGAAGACGCATCGTTTTTTTTTTTTTTACAACTGCACTTTATTTATGTATTTTAATGGTAAACCACTGCCAATCACCGCAACATGACGCTCATCCTTTCTACAGTACAAGGGCACTTGTAAAAAAAAGAAAAAAAATCAATCAATTAGTATGTATGTAGTAAGTATGGTGGTCCGGAAGTGCAAAAACATTAACAAACCAGAATTCCAGGAGCAAACTTCCTATTCCCTTTGCTGATTGGATGCACTACGGTATATGGCACAGGAAAAAAGAACCCTCAGGGTTTGAACCCTACCCTTTCTCAGCTTGCTTGCTTGCTAGCCTACGTGAAAATGTTAGCTGAAATTTAAGAAATCTATTAAATAGAAAAAATGATTTTGGACTTAGCAATGGACAAAGGTCATGTGGCTTGATAATTTCAAATTAACCAAACGATGGGGGTGTCATGGTAAGAAGGGAAGCACATGAAGCGATGCACCCATCATACAGTACATAGTGCCCACTATACAACCCTCTGGAGACAGTGTTATGATCTGGGGTTGCTTCAGTTGGTCAGGTCTAGACACGGCAACGTTATGTGGCAATAAAATGAAGTCAGCTGATGTCCTGTATGTACTGAATGACCAGGTTGTCACATCTATGGGGTTTTCTTTTCCCGATGTCATATTTCAGGACTCCAGTTGTTCAAGAGTGGTTCTGTAAGCTTGAGGAAACATTTGCACACAACTGGCAACCACACTGTTCGGTATTCAAAAGCTAAAGGTGATTAAACGAAATCTAAGAGTGTGTGATTTTTTTTCTGGCCAGACAGTGTATTAAATAAAATGACATTTGTGCATGGAATACAAAATAAGCATGAATGAAACCATCTGTAGATTCATTTAGAGATATTCAGGTTTCTTCTTAAGCCCGGTTCCCTTTAATGAATTTCGCTGTGGATTACTACAAATTCACAAATCATCAGGAGTCAGGGGTATTCTTATGGTGAGATGGTGGCTTACTGGGGTGCGTTGGGGTGCCAGTCTAGAGCTTGCCGGCATGGAATACAAATGTTTTGAGCTACATCCTTTTATGACTTGTGGATTTTTCCTCGGTCCACTGTATTATTTGTATTCTGTAAGCCTAGCTGCAGGTAAGTGTGGGCTTTCTGTATTCAATCGTAGGTAGCTGTAGCAATGGTAGGTCACACGATGGGGAAGATCTCTGCCAGCATGGTATTACTGACAAGTGAGCTTTATTTAATTATGCAACTTTTTCTTGAAAAAGTATACAGTAAAGTTAATTTGTGCTGGTTAAAATCAGTACTAAATCGTCAGGTTAATAAACAGTGGGATTAATGACTTGTTTTTGTTTTTTTAGTGTACCAGGCAAAAGTTTGGGTACCAGTGTGGATTTATTTTCTAAATTCTACATTAATACTGGATTTTTAAGAGAGAAAAAAAACACATATGACATTAGTTAATTAGGTAACAGCAATCAGTTTTTTTCATTTTACGACATGAAGGTCAGCTGTTCTGGACCCATCAAGCACCATGATGAAATTATCTTTCATAAAGAACTTCTCAGGAAAGCAAGACCAGAACCTACCTCTGCTGCAGAGGAGAAGTTTATTTAGAGTTACCAACCTCAGAAATCACCAATTAACAACCAGCACGTCAGATTAGAGCCGTTATGAGGGATTTACAGTTCAGATCAGAAGTAGCAGATACCTCTCAAAGAAGATATTTCAGACGCCTTCAGCATTGTTTTACAGTGAAGAAATAAATAAAAATCAGAACCGACCATGAAGTTGGACTGTTTATCCAAACTTTTGACTGGTACCGTGTGTGCGTCATCAGCCCCGTCTCTCTTTATACAGTAGTTCTTACACTATAAAACACCATCGAGCTATTTGTAAGTAATTGTAATTATCCATGGCCGTACCAAACCAAACATCATCGCTTTAGTGCTTTTCACTGCTACACAGTATCTAAAGATCTCAGAGCAGGTCAGAACCAAGGAAAGCCTTGATTTTAAAACCCTACACTGGGAACTGGGCTTTACTGGAAATATTCCACCATCTCTCAGATCGACACATGAAGTAGCCAATCAGCAACAAGTAAGGGATGTTCAAATAAAGACTTCTCCATTCGGTTTTATAGTTCTTTGTTTTGTCTTTCTTGTTTTGTTTATTGTGTTTTCTGACTTGTTACTTTGTTTTTGATTAATTTTGTTTTGATGGGCTGTGATTTACCGTTATGTTTTTTAGGTCTGTTGTTGCATTTTTCGCATGATTTGCTTTTATGGATCTGACTCACAGCTGAAAATTCCAAAGCACAAAAGCGAACCAGAAGATACAGCAAACAAAAACACTTTTGTTTTTGTTTGCTGTATCTTCTGGTTCGCTTTTGTGCTTTAGAATTCGCTTTTGATTTTTGGGGTTTGTTGTGTTTTAGGGTTCATTGTTGCATGTTTTGTTGTTATGTCTTTAGGTTCGCTGTATTTTTTATTTTTTTTTCGTCTTGTGTTTTTAGTTTTGAAGTCATGTCTCTCTTTCTAGTTTTGCGATGTCTTCTGATTCATTATGTTTTTTTTTCTCTCCCTTTTTGGTTTGTCAATGTTTTTAGCACTTCAGGACCACAGTAAATAAGGTCCTATATAAAACAAAGCAAGCCAAATGTTACAATATTAATAAAATAAACAGATGTACTGTATATTCACTCTCTATAAAGTGTTTTTGTTTTTTTGCCAGGAGAGTCTTAACCATGCTTAATGAGACTCTGTGTTTATAACTCCACCTTGTGGTGTTGTGATGTTCATGTACTGTACTGACTTTACTCGTGCTGTACATTAGCCTGGATATTATTCAGCTATGTAAACTCAATAATGCAGTATTATCATGGAATCTGTGCATTTACTGAATTATTTGTACTATAAAGTCTTGTGCAGTACATTTCTGTTTGTCGACTTTTGAGATTCAGAACTTTGAGTTGCATAGAGATTCAGTTGGAAGACTGTATAAAATGAACGGAATGAATATTAAAGATTATTGATTATTGTAACTGGATTCAGTATGCTAATTTGGACGCATTTCTGACCAGATTCTCAGTGTAGATTTATAACCCTATAAATAACAACCCTAGTCATTAGATTATATTAAAAAAAAAAAAAAAGCATATATAATCATTGATTGTGTGAAATTTTTGCATTGCCTATTTAACATTTATGGATGATGGATGAGGACTCTGTCAGTGCTTTGTAATAGTATACTTTCAGATGCAGATAAGTCTTTAGGATAGAAAATGTTGTCCCTTTTGGTTTCTTTCTAACCGAGTTAAGGAACCAAGCTATAATGTACAGTGCTGACCAAAAGAATTAAAACATCATATTCCATGTATTGGGGATAGCGGTGCCGCGTGGCTAAGGTGTTGGACTCCTGACCGCCACTGGTCTGTCACAATTGGGCATCGATCTGGCAACCCGACCCTGTTAATAACTTCCGTAGAAACAATGGCTGTACATCAGTCGCCTAGACAGTACCATCCCTCCATCTATCCATTCCATGTATTATAGTTCTCCCTGTGCACAAAACATGTGAGGTCACAAATAAGTGGCCAAGGAGTTGTGCTACTGTAATGAACTGAAAAAGTAGTTAGAAACTGTATATGTGACGATGTTGTTTAGCTTCTGGAACCACAAGAACGCTGAAAAAGGCAGTAGGGGTCAAAAAAACTGTATTCTGTACATGATCTTCAGGAAGCAATCAAAAAGGCACGGATTGAGCGAGTGACACCAGACTACTGTTTGACTCTCTGCTCAGCTGGATACAGCAGGTTTTGAGGGATTAGGACTTCATACTGAATATTGTATAGTAATATTTAAAGAATTATGTAAAAACATAAATGTTTATGATAAAACATAGAATTTCACTTTTGTTTAAATGGAGGCGACTTCTAAAAGAGACATTTCGTATTGCAAAACACTTTATCCCATAAGAAATAATGTGAATGCAGATAATCTGTTCCAGCCACCCAGAAATATTAGCAATATTATAATTTACAACACTATAAATGATATTTTTGCATATAAAAATAATCAAAACATTTAGAGAATAAATATGAAATAGACGTTAAACATCACTTAACCGTTATTCAGGAGTCCTCTTGGCACCAACTGCTTTAAACACAAAACTGAAAGTGGGTCTGTTTTCTTCCCGCTACCTTGTTTGCTAACATTCTTGGGGCCCATGTGCTACTGTATGTCTTCACTAAATCTTGCATAAAAAGCAAAAAACAATTATAACAAAATGAATTGAAATTTCACCCCTTGTAATGTACTGTATAATGTAAACTTTGCTTTTCCACTGACGCAAACAAGTTTTAATCAGCTACCAGAAGCTTCGCATGCCGAATAAAAGATTTCATTCTTGAACATAACACTGATCAATTCAGTTCTCGAGTTGTAGATTTTAAATGACAAACAGTAAATAGACTAAGGAGGACTTATTACTGAGTATAAGGCATTACTACTGGAAAGGTGAGATTTAGTGATGATCTGAACTTTTAGTCCTAAAATAACCACAAGAGTTTTCATGGATGATTCGGTCGAAGCTACATTGCCCATATTTATTTGAAGGTCTGAAGTAGCAATTGTTTTTTTTTTCTAGGTCATGCCTTAACAAGGTTCATGGACGGGCAAATCAGCCCTAACTGCCTGGAATGCTGGAGTGATGCAAATTTGCTTACACTTATGCATATGATTCAAAGCGAGCTATCGACGTTGCTCGATGATAAGGGTGCTTGTATTGTTGCACTGATTTAGGGATTTCTAAACACCGACAAGGTGAATGTGTCCATTTGGTTATACGGTGGAGTAAATGGAGGTTGATGACATTAGCAATGAAAACAAATATTTTATTCTGTTGGTTTAGGATAACGTGATCAACAGACAGGATTTGAGATGTATGCATCATGAACTCGATTTCCACTTAAAATACACTATTCCTTAGTAGACTGTTGTGACATTTATGTGGTCATAAATGTGTTTATAAATGTTTTCTGATGGCAATATTAATTTTAGATTGATAAATTACTGCATTCATTCACATTCAGTAAATTCTTTATCCAAGATAATGTGTTGTTGTCATTTATAAATAAAAGAAATGTTAGTGTGAGTTAATTTCTTAGTTATAAGATACAAAAAAAAAAACACTTTGAGGCATGCTGTTATTGTAAATTAATCAAAATCAGGGTGATCACAGTAACAGCAGTGACTCCTAAATTTGAACAGGATGTTTTCAAGTCGTGATCCAATTGAAATGTAAATTAAAATTCAATTTAATTTTTTTATTTTGTAATTTTATTTTTAAATAAAAAAAAACACTCATTGAAAGAATTGTTTTCTATAAAAGTATATTCTTTAGAAAAAGATAATAGGAATAATAATAATAATAATAATAATAATAATAATAATAATAAAGTATAGCTAATATCAATATTATCATATTATTGATGATAATAGAACTATAGATAAGAATATAAATAATAGATTTATTTGGAATTTATTTTTTTCCCTGTGGATTTTAATGAAAATTCATGATTTACGTACATCATACATTATGTTACATTACAGCACTTGGTAGATAGACACCCTTATCCAGAGTAACTTCTAAAAAGTCAAAGTATTTGCAAAGCTTTAAAATTGCCATTTACTAATGACAGCTGTTGCCATGCATCAGATCTAACAAGCTGATAAATGTTTTAAACCTTGTAAAAAGAATCTGAGACTCTGGGGTGCCCAAACTTTTGCACAGTGCCACAATATTGTTTTTATTTTTTTGTTTAATTTATTGACATAAAAAGTAACTATGCATCAATGGTTGCTGAAAATATTGTGGATTTTTTCCATTCCTCTTTCCTTTTTAATTAAAATAATCACCAAAATCTGTTATTTATAAGGAGTGCCAAAAATTTTGCATACTACTGTATACACACACACACACACACACACTATGAGCAATTTGGGACACCAGTTAGCTTAATCTGCATGTACTTGGACTGTGGGAGGAAACCGGAGTATCTGGAGGAAACCCACCAAACACGGGGAGAACATGCAAACTTAAGGACACACCTTAAGTCAGTCCAGCCTGACTTAGTCCAAAAATTTTGGATTAAACTGAAAATCTGTGATTCCTATATAAATTTGGAAATTAACCGAAGGTTTTGAATTTTAAACTATTTTTTAAATAACAAAAGTAAAATTTTAATCATATTTTGAACAGTTAATTTCCGAGTTTTCTACACTAAGTCCCTATTAAAATGTGAGCAAATGTGTGTTATTGATCTTCCTAATGCTTTGTACACTAACTCACTTATTGTCTATACAGCTTTATCCTGTATACAGAGTTGATGTGGAGCCTATCCCTGGAGACTAAGGGCATGAGGCGAGTAAGCCCTGGACAGGGTGCCAATCCATCGCAGGACACACAACCACTCATTCCTACAATACAGCTATTTGGGAAGACCCATAAAGCACAGGGAGAAGATGCAAACTCCATGCATACAGACTCCGAGGTGGAAATCGAACCCTCGACCCTGGAGGTCCAAGGCAACAGTAATAACCACTAAAACTCACCAGGCCGCCCAGCTTTGTACAAAAGATCAGATTTTCCTCTTGCGTAATCACTTCTGCTGAAGGACTAGTAGATAGATTTGGATACGTCTAAAATGGATTATGAGCTTTTGCACAAACTTGTGAAGTCGATGCCAGCTCGAGTACTGAGTGTCAATGAAGGGGAAAAGGGACAAATACAGTACGTACAAAATTTATAAGTCTGAAATTTACGTAAATACCCCCCCGGTCTTTAATAAAAAGATGCATGTTTGATGCAACTTGTGTAATTGACAATAATATCATTTGTAATTAAATGTGTTGTATTGAATTATAAAGGAAAGCCAAAAAGAAGGTGTTTTCACCCCCAGCCTTTTGGACAACCCCCATAGGGTTCATGTGGCTGGAGATTTATCAAACACCATCATTAAAATAAAGTAGTACTGGCACAGGGTAATTATGATTAGATTGACCTGATGTGGTCAGTTAATATAGTGTATAGATGAAAAAGATGTGGGTTTTTGAAGTTTTTGGTAACCACCAAAGATTAACAAATCAGTATAAAAAAAAAAAATAATAATAATAATAATAATAATAATAATCTTTACTTTGTAGAAAATTATCCTTTTTTTTCTACCAACACCAAAAGTATCCTGGCAATTACTTTATGAATTAACTTGTGAAGTCCTGTACATAACCCCCTGACCTGACCTCTATCTTCACTCCTGTTTGTTTTGCTGCACTACCACCTCTACACCACTAGAAGTCACTGTTCATCTTCCAGTTTGACTTGTTTACTGTAGCACCATCTCTCAAACATGGACACACAAATACATGGTGTCACATTGCTGTAATCTTTAGAACTGTTCTCAGCCTTGGGCATGTCTTCAGCATGACCTTGAGCTGTTTCACAGATATTATCGACAGTTCTGCAAATACAACCCTGAGCTCTCCGAACATTATTTTTGTGACATGTAAAAGGAAATCTTATTTGTAATTTTTTTGCAAAACATAATTTCTTTGAAATAATGATAGACATATGTTTCATTTCACTTTATAAGTCTATCTGTAAGAGATAGTTTGCCTCAAATCTTAAAATGCATTGGTATTTGTTCATTTACAAATAGGATTATTTGTGCAGCTTTTCGTGGACTTGCATTGCTTGTAACTTTTACAGGACACACACACACAGTTTCAGATCAAGAATATATTTTTAAGCAAAGATAACATAAATAGATCAGAATATTTATTACTGTTCAATATGTTCCATTTGCACACTGCTTTTAGAGGGAAAAGTCATATATAATGAAGACATGATGTTTCAGACACATTTCACACAATCAAAATATGTTTCAAGCAACTGGTTTCCTTTTTTAAGACGTGGGTCATGTATATTTAATTTTTGTTTATGATCTTTTATCTTAGCATGTAGTCAATGACTTTATTTCCCCATGATTTTAATTAATTTACGAATTATTAATTTTTTTTTCACTTTTTTTACTTGCAGGGTTTTTTTTAATTTATATTATATAATTATTATATAAATATTTGTATTATATTTATTCATTTTTTCTTGTTCTTTTTTGTCAACACCTCCATGACATCATTTAAATCACCTAAACATCTAATAAAAATATTATTATTATTATTATTATTATTATTATTATTATTATTATTATTATCATCATCATCATCATCATCAACATTCCTTATTATTATTATTATTATTATTATTATTATTATATGACTATAGCGTTCTTTGCTTAACTTCCAATTCAAACCTTTAACTAAACCACTAGTGGAAATAAGCGAAGACTTCCTGTTGACCAATCCTGCTACAACTAACTTACAACTGGTGTTCAAGTCAAACCGGGACTTGTGCTGAGATTTCTCATTAATGAAGTCATAAAACTGGTTAAGATTTTTAGAAGACTATAACCTCAGTGCAGTGATGAAAAATCTGAATAGTGCAAACATTTTACAGAAGTCTGCGCGTCCCTGAACGACGATCCTGGTCGAGGTCGCTCTGAGCCCATTGTAGTCGTTCCTGTGAACATTCAGCGACTGAAACACCTGATCCTTGTAAAATTGACAATGACACCAAATTGCAGAAGAGACGCATCGGTCTATGTGAACTGTACACACAATCATTGACCAACACCACTTGCTCATTACAGGAACTCGACTGGGAGTTATTCACACTCCCCATACAGTCCTGACCTCACACACATTCCCACATATTCCTTGGAGGCCTGCGTTTCAGACATGAAGCAGGCAGTCTGATCATGGCTTTGGCGTACTGAGAAAACTTTCTACCTTGATGGTATTCAAGCACTAGTGAAACACTGGGATTAGTGCATTTATAATAGTTCATAATTGTGTTCTGTTTTTACTGTATAATTAAAAGTCCCACTTTGACCTGAACACCCCTCATACATATTTAGCTGGACAATCCTTATTTATTCTATTGGGAAACTCAATTTATTTGAAATCCTCAAACCACATTAAAAACGAGGCTGCTAAGTTGAACAGCCCCGGTGCATTGTGGGTCACCATTTACTACATAGAGCCTCTTTATTTCTCTTGACTTTTTCATCAGTGACATTTTATGTTTTGCAAGAAGAAGAAGAAGAAGAAGAGGAAGAAGTAAGCAACAAAATTTTAGGAGCGAAAGAGCTTGAGGCAAACACACACAGGGATGGATTTATTAATTACTATCTGTGATGATTTATTAATTATTATCCAATCTCATTCTGTCTTCAAGCACTCTTTTTTTATTCCTGCTGTTTTCTTTCTCCCTTTTTTGTCTTTTTTATTCTGTTCAAGGTTATGCAAAGTTTTATCCTTGAATCCTTGACATGAAAGAAGTTTGATTTCCCAAAACCAAATTGTCGTCATTTTTATTTATCCATCATATTAAAAAAGAAATGCCAGTAAATCTGCCCCAGTTTGACCTTTGACACTTTCCTGTGTGCCTTAATTGGAAGTGACTTTTGATTAAACTAGAAGTTGAATAAAGGAGTTGAATGAATTTATCAATATCCATGACAGTAGTGTATCAGTGTTGCATCAGCCTGAACACCTTCAGTGTCTGCGGTTCGATCCTGGGCTCGGGTCTGTATTGAGTTTCTGTGTATGTTCTCCCTTGTCGAGTTTACGTGGGTTTCCTTCTAAAAAACATCCAGATATCTGCTTTTTTGTGGTAGAAGAATCACTGAAGCTTTATAAATGTTATAGTTATGTGTGATGTTTTATGTCTATGCTGGACTTGGTGTCCAACTACACACCATGGACTACAATCACGGTGGCTATGGTCTCCAAATCCCGTCACACCCCCATCCCTCTCGCCTGAGGACTGATCAGCACACTCGCTCTCAATTTAGATTTTATTTGCACACTGCCTGTTCTTTTAGGAATTTTAGGAGGTTAATGTCTTTCTAAGCTCTCATATAGATGATCCTCATGGACAGGACGGAAGGAAAAAAAAAAAAAAAGTGCCACACTACACTTGTCACTTCATGTTCCACAGAAGTAGCCAGTGCCGCTACACTACACACCCTTAACAAAATGACTCTCACATGTGTATGTCTGTATATCCCCCCGAGGGCCGTCTGGAGCTGTGACCCCTTCTGGTGCACACCTGTGCCCTCAAAGTTTATGGACCCCATTAACCAAGAAGTAAAACACAGCAGTAATGAAGGAGAAACTGGGTCTAAACATCCCCTCAAGTGCTTGCAGTCCAACACATCATTTTGTTTCTGTTGTTGTTGTTGTTTTTTTTCTCTATCTATAGGAACTCAAACTCAAAGAAAGCGAGGAACTGAAGACCTCCTGGTAGGATGCTAGCTGAGTTGAGGTTTCAGTTAGTGTGAGCAAAAACTGCTGGGCTGCTCGATCCCTCAGCCATCAGCAAGCTGAAACCAAAATCGATAGCTTCAGTACAAACCCACACGCTTCATGTAGGCATGTATGACCCTGAGCAAACACCGGCAGCAGTCGAACACGTGTGTGAGCTTTTTCCTTCACCTCGTCCTGTGGGATTTACAATTTGTGTAGAAAGAAACCAGAATGGAAATGTAAGGAAATATGAGAAGAGAAGGAAACTAAAAAAAAAGTTAGTTTTTTTTTTTTTTTTTAAGGAAATATCTATGTACATCAAATTTCCCCTATTTGAAATGACTTGTAGCGACACACACAGTCATCCAGTTTCACCAACACGTGTGTGTTTGGCTGTCGTGCACTTATTAGATCATTGTGTCATTGCTCCATGTCTTAAAAAAACAAACGAAAAAATGAAATCACATGAAACTTATGCTTGACTATTCATAATAATTCTTCAATAATTAATAAAATTTTGTTTAAATATGAAAATAATTAATAAAGCAAGCGAGCACGCAATTAATGACTTGTGTCTCTTTACTTACTTAAATTGAAGGCATCAGGGATGATTGGATGGATGGATGGATGGATAGTCATGTAATTATTGTAGTAATTATTGCAGTACAAAATTAACAACAAATAATAACTAGAAAGGTACACAAACAGTGGAGTCATGCATAAGCACTCTTGCATAATACGTTAACGTCATTCTAATGATGCAGCGATAGCATGTTGCTAATGTACTTATCATAATGCTAGCAACATGCTAATTTCACTAGCATCATGCTGGCAACATGCTAATCATGATATTAGCGAAATGCTAATATACTGTAGTTAGCATAATGCTAGCAACATGATAATCATGTTAGCATCATGCTAACAGCATGCTAATGCTACTGCTAGGAGGCGTGGGTTATGAGCATTATGATAAATGCGACAGACTGATTGGTGGCCTGAGTTAAATGAGCCCTCCCCTGTGTCTCTTCGACAGTGGCAGTTAGGTTCAGTTTCAAAGTTCCTATAGAAGTTACCATTACTGTATATGTTAATTACCCCCTGCTGGGGCATTTTCCCGGCCACCCCTTAAAAAAAAAATTTATTTCAAGCACCCTATTCAAATTCATTTGTCACATACACAGTACGATATGCGGTGAAATGCTTACACGACTGCCAGTGACCTTAAAAAATAATAAAAGCTTATACATGAGAAAATAAATATGAATAAAAGAAATACGTTAAAAATAAAATTAACTAGTAACAGATGCTGTACAAAGTAAAATATACTGTAATAAAAGAAATACGTTAGAAAATAAGATTAACTAGTGAAATGTACTGTACAAAGTAAAATACACTTTAAAAATAAGAACAGAATATCAATATAACAACAAAATACCAATATAACAAATATAGAAATATATTAAAAAAAATAGAAATTTGTCAAAAACAGAAATTTACAAGTTTTGAAATGGCTGGGGTGTGCAAATATGCATAAAAAGTGACTATTCCTGAATAAGCCGAATTATTTAACACCTCTTTCATGTGTCTACTACAAACAATACAGGACTAGTTATGTGATCAAATCTCTATTATAAGGTCAGTGGGGCAAATTTGGGCACCTCTTGCGCCCCGGGGGTAAAACTAATAACTTTGTGTGGGGTTTGTTCTGACACGGCATGCAAGCCTCTTCAAATGTGGTGAATTTTATTTTTCCACAAAATTCTTGCTCTGCGCTATATCCAGTCAAAGTTGGTCTCAATGTTAAGCCTATGGGACGTTTTGGGGCAGACTTTTTAATAATAATAATAATAATAATAATAATAATAACAACAACGTTGACGTCGATGATAATGATGATGTTCAGGATTCTCCCATATTTGTCTTTGGTTTGTGTTTCAGACAAACACAAACCACTTTTGACTTTTATTTATTAAATGTTTTTTTAACCCTGTTGTCTTTACCATAATTAGTATTACCATTAGCATTGAACATAGCCGATGGTTTATAACCACTTATCATAGTTTATTATCATGTTCCGTTTGTTTAGGTGATAAGTGAGAAACATGATATTGTTTAAATTTGTTTTTGTCTGCGTATGTATGATGACGATGATGATGTACATCTTGAGAAGAGATGAGGAATCCAGGGAAAAATCAGGCTCTAAAGAGAAACCATAAAAATACTATAGATTATCCATTTAAATATTTCCACATTTCCTCATACAACAATTTGGTCTTGAGGATGCCACTGGCTGGATTCTTATACCTTTTTGCCATTCTTTGTTGAAAAGAGCTAGATTGGATTTAAACATATTGAATTAGAGAAGTCAAAACAGCAAAAACAACTGATTAAAATTCAAACAGCGTTAAAATCAAGGAAGGAAGAAATCTGGGATCTTTCTGACCCTCTTCGGCCTCCAGACATAGTGAATGAACAGAGCACTATATGAGTATACCGTGTAAATTATTCTCACTTTTTATTACTATTTATTATATGTGTTTCCAAACTTAAATATCGCCAGAGGAATCCTGTCGAGAGGTTCCAGCCCTTTTCAGTTAAACCATTATGTTTTCTCATCAAGAGGTCCACCGACCCTCATTTAATCTAGAGTCACTTCAGCTTCAAGAGCCTGAGAGTTCACGCGCCGCAGATAGGCCGCATCCTGACGAGGGATAATGAGATGCAAACGACAAATCGAGGACATTCCGAAAGTATGAATATGCACAGTAAGGCGAAGTTCAGCATCATGAAGCTATAATAGCAGGCAGTAAGATGTACATCATTAATTCAGATTAGCAGATTAGCAGTAGCTTTAGAGTGTTGAACATTATACAGTATAACAGGGCTATTTAAATGCAGTATTGAGAGCTAGGGTCCAGAACAGTTTAATGTTTTGTTTTTTTTTCTGCTGAAAACCAGCTGATGTAACTAATTGGTTTATTTCCAGTTAAGGTTTAGTGTTGGTGAATTACAAACTCTGATGGATGTTGGCCCCCAAGGACTGGATTTGAACATCCCTGAACTATTACATATGCATGATATGAAAATCTTTAACATATTAAAATCTCAAATCAGAAAAATCTACAGTAGAGTGATAGGAATGGAGATGTTTTCGTTGAGAAGAACTTTATCAGAGTAGTTTGGACATTGGTGCTTTGTAAAACCGATCCTTTGCTGTTTTCTGTTGTTTTTGTCTCATTACTTTCAAGAAAGAGAAAATGATAAGCTGGTAAAGGAATTGTTTATATCTTAGCAAACAACCAAAATTAAATGCAACTCCCACTCCCTTACTCTCCCTACCGCTAATCCTGTTCAGGGTCCCAGGAGGCCTGGGGTCTATATCCCAGCGGACTCGGGGGCACCCTGGATGGGGTATCAATCTGTCACAAGGACACATACACATTATGTTTTTGAAAGAAAACCGGATTACCTGGATGAAACCCAAGCATGCACAGGGAGATCATGCAAATTCAATACACACACAGACCCATGGCAGGAATCGGACCCTCAATCTTGTAGGCGCGAGGCCACTGTGCCTGCTTTTAAATGTAACTATAAATGGATAAAAAGCATAGCAAGGTGTCCGTTATTAAATAAAAACAATACTAACTGTTGGTAACTGAGCAATAGAATTTTAAAGGCACTGCAAACAGTAACACTGTCACGTCATGTGCATCACAGCAACCTGTGATTGACAATTTTACTATAACAACATGAACAGAAGTGTTATTTGTTGCCTATGATGCAGCAAGACCAAGGCTTGATACCACCATGCTGAAAGGACTGGTGAAGCCGTGCTGAAAAAGTCCACCGGTCCCTGAGGAGAACAGAAGGAACACCCCGTGCTGTGCAGAGCCTCTCAGCTGGTAAAGTGGGCAGTTGCTTCACCATCGACTCGGATGGCACGCGGGCACAGCTGGGAATCAATCCCACTCAGGAAACACAGTGTGTTTAGTGTTCTCGCTTCACACAGTATCGCTTTTTCAGGTTTCATCATTACGAGAAAATTGCTCTGTACCATTATTATTTTTTTTTTCTCCCATTTCCAAGGCTGACAGATAGAACTTCTTATTGTTTATGCAGAGCGTGTATTCATTAGTCTCTTTATGACACACCAGCACAGAACGTTCAGATTTATCCACGATCGTTAATTTGGCAGGTTTTGATTTAGTGTTTGTTATAGCGACACGTTCACCTGCGGTTTAATCCCTCCACTCTGTCCCAGCCACACTGCGGCGTATTCGAGAATCTTAGCCTTGTTGTAATAACGGTCTTTTCTAATGACGTTCCCCTAGAGGGTCCCCAGGAAGCGTCTCGACAAAAAGTGATAATTACATGAAATATACATAGAGAATAAAAGGAGTGTGTTTACATAACGCATCCCATAAATATCTGACTGGGAAGACATTGTTCTCCAGCTCCTTTTAAGCCCAATTCCCAGGGACGCCATTTTAATGACATGATGGTTTAAAGAGATGCCTCTCCGCTTCGCTCCATATTTAATTAACTTCTCCTTTTCTTTGCCGGAAAAAAGAGGGAATAAAGAGACAAACACTCGATAGCTCTGAGACAATAACAAATAACTGGGAAGAACAAGTGTGTGTGTGTGTGTGTGTGGAGGGGGGGCATGGGGTGAGACCTTGTCATGCTTTTGTGAGCTGTTTGCAATACACAATAAGAAAGGATGGAGAGAGAGAGAGAGACTGGAAGAGAGAAAGACAGGCGCATTTACAAAAACAAGCTATGCAAGAAAACAGTAGTATAAAAAAAAACTAAAACTAATACACTACAGAGGCAGAGAGACCTAAAGACTAAACAAAGTAGGCAGAGAGGGAGAGAGCGAGAGAGAGCAGATAAAGTCTTATGAGAAGTGGGAATTCTCATAAGCACACGAGAGACAAGAAAAGAGGTGGAAAGGAAGGAGAGAAAGAGACGGCGGAAGAGAGGGAGACATGTGGCGTTCCCCCGAGACTTCTTTCTGCAGTATTGCCTGCTTCTTCACTACGCAGGAAGGAAAGAGCGAGAGATGACACACTACCATTAGAGAGAGTTAAAGTAACCTGGCACGCTCGCTCTGACTGAGAAAAAACGCTAAGAGATTTAAAAGAACCTTACTGGTGTTTTAAGAGGCGGGTGGGGAGGTTTTTCCTACAAAAAAAAAAAAAAAAAAAAAATCTATTTAGTATTATTAATCAAGTAAAAAAATGTTAGAGGAATATGTATATATGAGCAGTTTCACAGCAAAATGAGATAAAAAGCCCTTTTCACACTTAATTTATTTTGGAAAATTGTCTGAAGACACACATGGTGGTCTATTAAAAGCACATTTTAGTGAAAATCGCTACGTATTCTTCCTTTTGTTATAACACTACAATACCCAGGAGACATCTGTTCGCTTATTGTTACAGGAGACATGAGATACATGTGTTGGTTTGGGTGTGTGGGAAGCTGTTGCATTCGGTACACCTGGTTATGTCAGCTATGTTGCATTTTCCCCACATAGAATTTCTGAACTTTATTATAAGCTTACAGTAAGACGACCACAGATGTATGGTCACGTTTAAAAGTTAGTACTCCCTATTTTAACTACATTGTTTATTGTGTGTAAAAACATAAAAAACATTTTTTTTTTTTTTTTGCCATGCCATTATTTATTTAAAAAAATGAAGCCAAAAATAAAGTTTGGAGATGTATTTTTTTACACATTCTTTAATTGTATTTATTTATTTATTTATTAATTTTGGACATTTGGATGTAGCTATACTGATGTCCTTCAAATCATTGCTCTGTTGCATGACCAAATTTCGACAAAGCATTAGCAGTTGGACAGATGGGCTTACATTCTCTAGAATCCTCTGGTATTCAAAGTCAATTCAATGACTGCAAGATGCCCAGGTGCTGTGGCTGCAAAACATGTCTAAATATCCACCTACTGTAACCACTGCCATCCTTGAAAGTGGGGTGTTTCTCCTGAAATGCTGTTTGGTTTTCATCAACCATGAAGCTGGACATTAAGTGCAAACAACTTTATTTGTCCATATGACATGGTTCTATTGTTCCATAAATCCATAGGATTTGATTAGATTCAGTTTTGGAAGCCTCAGTCCTGCCTCAATGTTCTTAGACAAAAGAGCTTTCTCCTGGCAACCCTTTCAAACAAACTGTAACTTGTTCTGCCTTCTTATACTTGGGTTCTTGTGGATTTTAACATGCTCAGTGAGGCCCTGTAGGGTTTGAGATGTAGCCCATCATCTGAGCTCGGGGTGAATGTGCTTGGGCAGTCACTCCTAGGAAAGATTGACCTCTGATTTTTGTTGAAAAGGGGTTTTATAACCCTTTCCAGATTGATGTGCAGCAACAATCACTTTTTTTTTTTTTTTTTTTTTAAATCCATGGCTTTCCCTTTTGGCATTATGCTAACACACACCTGAACACTCCAGACCCACAAACTGCCAGAGGTTCTGCATTTATAGAGGCCCTACACACCTGCTGATGATCAATTAATCAAGGGCTGAAGATTAGCAGCACCTGGCTGCAATTTGCCCTCTTAAATCCTGTGAAAGCAGTAAAGGCGTATTTAGTATGGGCCACGTTTTCTTTCTTTTTTTTTTTCCTTTAGGATTTTTTTTTTTTTTTAAGAAATAATTGCATGTTGATAAAAAGTTATATGTTGTTCATCTAAAGTTGTATATGTCTCATACAAAGACAAATCAACACTGTTATTGACATGAAATCTGATATTTACATGGTCACAAACACACCTGCAGGCTGGTTTATCCATTGAGACAAAACTGTGGGGTGGAGTTATATTAATTTACAAAACCATCAAAACTTTACACTAATAAAAAAAGAACAACTTGTAATACTTGTTTTTTTTTTTAAAGAAAAAAGGTTTTCTCAAAATTGCTCAAATGGAGATCTTGTTCTGCTGTCAAACTATTTCTATATAAATTGTTTATGGTAGACATGGTTGACATTTGTACAAATGTGTTGTGGTAAGATTTTAAGCAATTTCATATTAAGAAATTTGTGGAAAATTACCCATTTCGCCCTAAACAATTTTGCCATCGTAATGATTAATATAAAACGCTTCATGCAAATGGTCTACATTTTGCATTCACTGTGGTTCAGTTGGGAAGCAGACTCCTGAGTAAGCAGTGGTTTTAACCTTAGTGTGTTCCAGAGATCATGAGGAAGTCTATTACAGTCCATTGGTCAACTCATCTTATTAAAAAAAATCAGGATTACGTAAGTCTTTCTCAGAATTTTGTCAACCGGGCTGAAGTTTTGACAAAAGTTTTGACAAACTTTATTGAGGAGTAAAGGGCGTACAGTTGCTAGCATTTGTTGGCAGTTTAACAGATACAGATAAGCTAGTCATTTGTGTGTTATCTTGGTTAAAGTATGTTAGCTATGAGGTGACTTCACAGCTTACATACTGTAGCATGTTAGCTTAAAATAAATAATCTGGTTTGTTTTTAATGTCCCAAATGTAAAGACAATCTATTTTTAATGGTGTTGTAAACAGGATATCTACAGTATCAGCCTTCATTTTGTGACTCGTCAATCGTGTGGCTATGAAGATCTCTGTCTAAAGAATGAAATAATGACAACAAGGCTTATAAAGTTCAGTTTAATTAATATCTGGATCTAAATCTAGATTGCTGATGAAGTAAATGACAGTTTCCCTCAGACAGTATAAGAAAAATACCTTGAGAATTTACACCAGTTAGCTAAACTAGCTAATTTTCTTAGCAAAACCCCTTGGATTCACCATATTTAGAAAATATTCACCAAGCTTAAAAAACTGTCACAACTAAAAACAACTTACTAGAAAACCCTTTTTCTATTAAACAGCCCTTTGGGTCAGTTTCCGCACTGGGACTCAACCCCAGGCTATGGCGGAGAGCACTGCATACTAGCCATAAGTCCACCAAGGAACCATTGCACCAAATTTTAGACAAATTTAACTGAGTAAAAACAATGTCTTTTCCCAGACTCTGTTAGATTTCCATCTTGAAAAAGTGTTATAGTCCATTATTTCAAATGCCTTATTGTTTTTTTTTTTTAACTCTCTTGTTGAGATGATGTTCCCTTTCAATTAGCCAGCAACAGCTCCAAGGAACCCAACAGCTTGTCAAAGTCTGTAAACTCTCTCTTTTACCTTTAGGCAGTATTCAGGTTCATTTTAAGGTGTTGTATATTCTAAATACACACACTAACTTTTATTCAACTACTAATAGATAATGCGTGTGGATCATTTATTTAGATATACTAATATTGCAAGCTCCTTTACCTTATAAGCATTTATGCAAGATATATGCTGATCAGATTTGGTGGGAAACAGACAGGTCTGTCTTTACTACAAAAAGTTACTGCGTTGGAGTCTAACTAATTCAAAGCCTCATAATTAGTTGAAATTGAGTTGGGAAATAGCTAAATTACCTGTCTGGTTGGGATCATCTGTCTTTTTTCTTTTCCCTCTCATTAAGTCTTAACTGTGTTAAGAAATATTTCAGGCCACAATGATGAGTTCAGACATTTTGGATGAGGTTGAATGAAGAGCATAATGCTGCAACGGTAATAATGAGAAGAAGTCGCCAATTAGTATCATGGGCCACAAAAAGCTGAGTCATCAGTTAAAGCCCTTGTCAACTTATTTTCCCCCCACTCATTAATACTGGGTTTAATGCACAGACTATAGCTATGCTGCAAAAACAAAATGATTTCAGAATGTAAGTGATAACTTTCTTCAGTCCAATATGGTGAACATTGTTACAGTTGATACTGTGGTGTCTATCACAAAAGCGCTGGCAGTAGTTCCTTCAGTCATTTTCATTGCACTGGCTTTGCTGAGGGATCGGATCAGACAGACAAATTTTACATGTGTGATGGTTGACTGGCGGCATGGTGTCTTAGTGGTAAGCACTGTTGCTTTGCACCTTCAGGGTCCAGATTTAATTCCCGTCTCGGGGTCTGTGTGCATGGAGTTTACATGTTCTCCCCGAGATTGGTGGGTTTCTCCGGGTACTCTGGTTTCCTCCCACAGTCCAAAGACATGCAGATTAGACTAATTGGCATTCCCAAATTGCTCATATTGTGTGAATGTTAACCAGAGGTCCTACCATGGTTGTAAAAATAAGAATAAATACAATATTAATTAGGTTCCTAGTTTGATGAATGGTGAACTACATATCTATACTCCAAAGAAACAATAAATGGTCAAACTGCATTTATTTTTAGCACTTAAAAGTTCTTATGCCAACACAATCAGTTTGAAGCTTTTGGCAAAAGGTTTCTACAATTTTTTTTTTTTTTCTATTTTTATTTTTAGTTCTATTTTTCCTAGTTTAATTTAATTTTTTAATTTAATTTCTATCGTATTTCTTTTATTCATATTTATTTCTTATTTGTAAAATTTAACTCTCTTTTAGGGTCAATGGCAGTCGTATAATGCATTTCACTACATTTCGTACTGTGTATGTTTGTGTATGTGACAAATAAAATTTTAATTTGAATTTGAATTTGAATTATTTGTATGGAAAGAAATAAGTGGAAGAAAAATTTATTACATGTCATTTATCATTTCTTTGCAGTTCAGTCCATCAAATCAGATTTAAAGAGGAACATTTGTCTTTTATAGTGCACTTGACTTTCACATCTCATCAGTACTTCCTCTGTGTAACTCTTTTACTTGCTCTGTTTCTTACTCAACTCACACTGCCAACTCTAATGGGATTTAAAGTAGCTTTCACCCTGACAAGTAGGAATCGCATTTCATTGCTTCCTGCTACATTCGGTGTTGAGAGGGGGAAAAACACACCTGTTCTGGAGCCTGAGCCTCCTGGATAGTGTGATGGTGAGAGACCGTGAAGCTGATGCTAGAGGGCGACTCACCCCTCAGGCATCGTAGTTCACTAGAGGGAGGATAATTAGCCATCCGGGCAGGACCTAGGGGCTTAAAAGCGGTCGGCATCAGAGAAAGAGTGCGAGAACAATGTGATCCAGAGGCATTCAAAGTTTGGCAGTGTACAGTGCATTAGCTGCACATTGCATGTGAATCACAGTGTACTTGTTATCTGGTGTATTTGTAGTAATGCGTGGGGGTGGATGTGCTCACCACTGCCAAGTTTCTCTCAAACTCCTCCAGGACCTGAAGGCGATATTCACAGTTCTGGGCTTTTTTCCCTCCAATTATCACCTGAAACTTATTCTTGTGTTTCTTTTACTGTGCCTGCTGAGAAAGTTCCTCCACACTTAAACCTCTGCAGAAATTCTACGTGGCCTCGCGGAGTTTAGGCCTAGGTTCTGATCTGTGCCTGTGGTGATAAGCGCTGGAATCTCAGGGTTGAAAAACGGAAAGGGTACTGTCTTAATGCAACTTTCCCAATTCAGTTTTAACAATAAATATTGTCATAAAGCAGCTGTGCAGAAATCTGGATAGTGATCCTGAATGAAAGAAAAACGCCTATGAGGAAGCACACTTGAAAAGAAGCCCATCATCTTCTGCATGACACCAGGATTCATAAATTATCCTATCTACTATGAAGTGTGTTGAAATGATGTTTAATGTGAGTGTATTACAAATTATGAACCCCAAAAATGACCACAGAAGTGTTTATCATTACAGTATGTACATAATGTCTACACTTATAGAAAACTGTCACAAAACAGGGGATGATGGTGTCAAGGAAAAACTCCTTGAGAAGACAATATGAAGAAACCTTGACAAGAATCAAGACTCAAAAGGGAACCCATCCTCATTTGGGTGATACCAGATAATATTACCACAAATCTGTACAGTATATTTGTATGCTATAAGGTTAAAAGTTTAACATAATGGAGAAAGTGTTTTAGTTAATATAAAGTCTACTTTTGTTGTTTACTGTGATGGCTTGTGACTGCAGTCACCAGTTACAAGCCATCCCAGGAAAACTGCCTGCATCAGCCAAGTCAAAGAGCATCTTCACGGTCATTAAGTGGAACTTTCCTCAGTCACCACATACATCCCAGGTAAGACCATAGGGGGCCATCCTCAGCAGAAAGCAGGAGACCTATTACCATGGTGATGGTATGATACCACATCCAAATCTCTTTAGTTACTTGTTCTTTTTTCCAGACCCAATGAATTGGTGTGAACCAGTTCAACTTTATTGATGTAATCCACTGCAGCATTGCCATATGCATTTATTGATGATTAAGCATGCAGCCCTGGCAAAAAAGTAAAACAACACAGATTTCAGGAACAAAAAGAGCCTTTAGTGTTTTAGTCTTAGAGCTGAAAAACACTTTTATTTAAAAAGAACCAATCTACCACCCTTAAGGTTTGCTTGGTTTGGCCCACCAGGAGAACTCCTAAAAAATTCTCCATAGATTCCTTAAAAGTGTTTGCCTATCAAAGCATGTTTTACTTAGAACCCTTGAGAAACCAGTTTTACTATGAATGTGTAATGATAAAATACAGTAATACCTAAGAATATGTCCTCTATGGAAGCTTTATGAATAGTGCTCTTAATAACCAACTATCATAATTTACCGCATCCCTGGTGAATGGACGAATGTCACAGATGAATGAGTCTCTAAATTCAATCTTCACTGACAGTCATGCTCACATTTTCTCCTTGTCTGTCTCTTTAATCATGATAGAGATCTCATTAGCCTTCAAAAGGATTTTCAGTGACATTCAGGTAAGTCTGTAGGGCATCGCAACTACCCAAATTTGGCGTAAGCCATGTATGCTAGCATTCCATGTTTTCTGCCTCCAGCTTTTGATTTGTAGATCTGTTCAGATGCTTCTCTGCAGGCTGACATGGCTCTATGTGACGGTGTGTGCCAGAAAATCCCCTTGTTTTGGGGAAGCAGCGAGACAGGCCACTGTCCCCCATGCACATGCTCAGGCGACAGACATTGCAACGGTCCTGCTCTCGCCTCCACAAGCGCATTTAATTAAATCACAAACACGAGCAGGAGGCCACCACCCGCTTTAATGGAATGGATGAAGTGGGCCAGGATGCTGTTGGCAAACACGAAGAGCTGGATGCCTCTGAATACCCTTGAAGCTTATTAAAAGTGCTTGGCAACGTTAGTCGCTAACTATGTCATTGCCAAACGTGCATTCCGTTTAATGGTTAAACTGGGAGAGATGGACTGTAACATTTTTTTTTTCTGTGCGTGCACGGCATTCGGCTAACTTCAAACAGATTGTCTGCATCACAGATGTGCAGCAAGCTCTGTGAGGTATCTGATGCCTCATTACCTTTTTATTTCACTGAGACACTTTTCATTTAGGTAAAATTGGGTGATGAGTAGTGACAAGCAATCTCTACAGGACTAGTATCAATAGATCTGTGTATCAGTAGTTACTAGCAAAGGAACGGGTTGGAATCTGAGATGCTTAAAATCATCTGCGCCACACATCCAGCAGTCTCTTCTCTACTGTACATTGAATGTTAATTCATGTCAGAGGTAGCAAAGTTCATGGTATACTGTATACTGTACACCAGTGTCCATGTAGAATGGAAATAAAGCAAATCCCATTTCCCAGATAGACAGGAAACAGCTGGCATTTCCAGATTGTCTTGCATTTGTGCTGTGATGGTGCCATCGTTAACCACTGGGATTGAGTACAGAGAGGCTAAATAAAGTGATGATAGACTGTCAGGCAGCAGCACCGTAATGTGCTGCAACAGAAATACAAGACTAGAATTAATGAAATATCTTGTAGCAGGCTGGGAAATTATGAACAATTTATGGTCTTAATCTGTATACTCTGGTTTTCATCATATTGGTTAAATGTATGCATCAAAAGGAGGGTGTTAAGTGGTGCATAACAATGCAGAAGAAGTGTAACTTGTTGCAAGTAAAGCCAACTTGTATTGTCTGAAGATATAACATTTAAAAAGAGCTTGAAATGAAGAGGCGGCACGCTGGTGTAGTGGTTAGAACTGTCACCTTGCACCTCCAGGGTCCGGGTTCGATTCCAGGCCAGGCTTGATTCCCATCTCTGTGTGTATGGAGTTTGAATGTTCTCCCCATGCTTGGTGGGTTTCCTCCGGGTACTCCGGTTTCCTCCCACAGTCCAAAGATATGCAGGTTAGGCTAATTGGCATTCTCAAAATTGCCCGTAGTGTGTGTGTGTGTGCCCTGCGATGGATTGGCACCCTGTCCAGGGTGTACCCCGCCTCGTGCCCTAAGCCTCCTGGGATAGGTTCCAGGTCCCCGCGATACGGAAGATGAGTGAGTAAGAGTTGAAATGAAGTAACAAATGAAATTAATTTCACTGAAATGTTGAAAATCAAAGGTGTCATTGTTATAACAAGTCTCTGCAGAACAAAGTAGGGCTGCAACTAACGATTATTTTAATAATCGATTAGTTGGTCGATTATGTTTTCGATTAATCGATTAATCGGATACAACCTAACCACTTCTTTAATTTGATATTTTGCTTATAACTATTAAAAAAAACATAAATTAGGGTATTATTTATGTATAAAAAGAAACTTTTAAAAATGCGAAAGCCACATATAGAGTTTAATAATCTTGGAGGACTCGGGACGCGCGCTTATTCCTGCAGACGCTTCTGTAACCTCCATTGCGCGAGCGGCTGTGTATCTGTGTGTATTTGTGCATCTTGTGGTCGCGCTCCTCAGTGACGTGAGCAGCCCAACTAATCGATAACGGCATTTGTTGACAACGAATTTCATTATCGATCATTATCGATTTTATCGATTAGTTGTTGCAGCCCTAAAACTAAGAAAACTTAGTATCAAATAACATGAAGGGCCACAACTGATTGATATCCAAGTTCCGCATAGACAAATCCTGCGGTTCTACAACCTTTGGTGCACAAGCACTACTGTAGATCCCAGGAATCCAACACTTTCCACCTGCCCGATTAACTCTTCCCAGGAATGACACAAGAACCTCCCTGTAGTAAGTCAGAAACCTTTTTGTCCAGGTGTCTAAAGTTTTCCCAAGGGCTTGGCACCCTTGACCGGCTACTGTCTTCTTAAAGACTGAAATGAAAGTGGAGGGGTGTACCTATCTCAAGCTGTGCTAAGTTTTAATTAAGAGAAAATCTGCATCTTGTAATCTTGCCATACTGTAGATGTGGGAAGTCGGTAGCCAGAACCCCTACGGCTCAGCCCATCAGCCTCCCTTCACCACACTTTTTTTTCCCCATTAAAGTATTAAAACTTATATTTGTCTGACTTTGATACCCATCACTGCCTAGCTTTACAAATAAGATAATATATTTTAACATTATCAAGGATGTTGCATGGGGATATGCTTTAACAACCCCCTGAGCACAACTGATTTTAAACAACAGTTCTCCTACTGAAAAAGAAAATGTGTTTAAAGACACCAGAACGTGTTTTTCAAGTTTGTGCATTTCGATTTAGTTTTTTTTTTTATCCTTAATTTTTTAGTACAGGGCAATAAATACTTTCTTCATTTGGTAGTGAAGCTGACTGAGAGGCTGAGATTTCTAAACTGGAGGCAACGCTTTATTACAGGCAAGTGGTATATTCCCTCTAACTCATTTGCTGACTCGAGAATCATCACATGTAACGTTTCAAATTATCTGCCTGCTTGCATTGAATGAATGGAATGTTGAAGTCCGATAATTCAGTGGTTGAAGTTTATCCAATGAAATGTGACTCTGAGTGGAGTTGTGCAAGGAAAAAATACAATTAAAAAAGTACACAAACATGAAAAACAAAGGCTGTGTTTTTTTTGGCTAACAGTCCATGACCCCCCACACACCCTTAGAAAAAATACAGCACTCCACTCAAAAAATATTTCCAATATCCCAGTCTTTGGCATTCAGTCTGGTACAAAAACACAGATAACTACAAGAGTGTGACAAACGATGAATTACGGCACATATATGCTATCATATAATCCTTCCTACACCAGCCTACACCAGACACATTACAATCCTCCCCGGCCAGAGGAGGAACACCAGCAATGATCTGATGAACTGGCAAAAGCACAGACTGAGAAGTGCGATGTGCTCCAAATTTTCCACACTTAAGCTGCGCACCAAATCCTGATAAAGGACACGTTTATCAGTTTAGGTCATGAAATATTGGCATAGCCAGAGAGACAGGAGGTCGTTTGGGTGATACCTCTACTATCAAATCATAGTTACCAGATGCAGAGACCCTAAAGGGAGTTGCTTGGACAGACTCCCAAGGAAAATCAGTGTTTCTAGGCCTTGGTCCACAGGTTGACTGGCCAGTAATTTGCTTATATGATGCAACTGTGGACATGTGTTGAGGATGGTTTTTAAAAGTTGGAGTGGTTGATTGGATGAACATCTCAATGAGAGTTGAATGATCTCTTACATTTGTACACACTCTTCTTCTTCACTTCTTGTGGACCATAGAAACGTTTCAGAGGATCATGAAGAGAAGATGCAAGAATAGTTGCTGCTTTTGAGAGTGCTTCCGTTATCATACAGTACGTCCATAATACAAATACAAATACAAATTTCTGTGTTGTCATTGGTAGAACAGTGTTCTGCATATTAGCGTATCATGATACAACTTTGTTACACTTGTCAATTTAGGCATTATGTAAAAACAGTTGGTGCAAGCAGAGAAATTATACATTTTACATTGCATTCACAGTTAGATTATACAGTTTCCTAGTCTCAGAAAAACAATTGCTGTCCTCCCACATTTTACCCAGCTTTTCAGTGATTCCCATAAGGCCAATGTTTTACCTGCTTTAGTAGCAGGAGGCATTGATTTGAATAAGACTGAACTGAACTAGATTGTGAGCTTAAACATCTGAACATGACTTATTATTGTAAGTATGTAAAAAGGACATTATTATATAATGGAAAGGTGTATTTCCGAGTTTCTGTCTTCGGACATTACACAAACACAAGCATGCAAACTTCACACCACTCCAGAGTTATCTTCATACAATTTTAATGTTTTTTTTTTTAATGTTTTCATCACATGAGAACACAAAAAGAGGTCTAGCAAATTCAGACCCCGGTTAATATTTGTATATAACATTTTCCCCACCCGTTAACACCAGAAGTTGTCACCCTTGTTAAAAGTTAGATTTCCCAAAGTCTTGTGGCTGAATTGACAGTCACTTGTCAACGCCTTTCGAACATGAACATCCATGAAAGTATGGAGTGTTACAAAAGTGCATTTCAGGTTCGACTTATATCCAAACTGGCATATACCAGTGATCCATGAGAATACTGTACAGAATACCATGTGTCACAGCATGAATAGAACAATAGCATAGCGACAGAAATGACTTGGATTGGCTTACTCGTGGATAAAGAGTTGACATTTTTTTCATCTTCTTTTTTTTTTCTGACCAGAACCTCACCACATAATCAAGTGATAGCAGCCAGAACAGACCCCAAAACAGAAGATACACTAATTCCCCTGTGCATCTCTGACAAAAAAAAGAAAAAAAAAAAAGAAAGGACAATTCCAGTCATATCCAGTCTTCTGTGAGGGGTAAACATTAATAACAGAAATGTACAAGTGTGGAAAGCAGTTTCTTATCCAGAGTAAAGGAGAATGAGGAATGGGTCCCACCTGTGAGGTCCTGCCAACCCAAAAAGTCTTTCATTGTTTCTTTTAACACAAAAATTGTTTTTGCATATATCGAGTATCCCTTCTATTGTCTTTAGGTTTGCTTTCAGGACATTTGTGGTACACAATTTACTCCACATATTTTAGCTGAGGTGTGTAGTTTTTGTAAAAAACAAAAAACAACAAAAAAAAAAAACTCAGGCCATGCTGGTGTTCAGGCATTTCATCCCACGGCTCGAGAGGGTGCATCACAGACAACCGGACAGGTATCAGTCGTTAGAAATCGTCCACCTGACGTCAAAGGTCTCTGGCTGATGATATGTCCATTTATAATGGTTTAAACAAAGCTTAATACTTTTTTCCTTCAACAAACATTATGTACAATGGCGACTGCAAGAACGCATAAGAGCTGATGAACAGCAAGAAGACAGAAAGAACAGTATTTACAAACATGTTGGATTAACAACGTATCAACAACAAATTTCACAAGGAAGTCCTGCCTCTGTCTCTTAAGTTTCTTTTTCTTTATTTTTTTACTGAAAATGTTTTAAATTGAAAATTCCAGCACAAAATTGACCAAAAGACCACTGGGTTGGTGGGCTGGAGTTCAGATGTTGTCGACGGGACACGTTATGTTGAGTTGATCTTCCTTGTTAGCTGCTGCTGCTGTGTTGGCTCAGAGTGTGATTCTGCAAAAGACAAAAGAAATGAACAGACATCAGTCAGCATGCATTATGACATTATAATTCGTTTAAATTTTATGCTTTGTTTCTTTTCACTTCATGAGAAATTATCTGTATATTACTTTCGTCGTAACATTTTGGCATAACAAGCATGCCATGTCAGTTTCCTGTATATACAGTATATCAGGTTATGAATGTTTGCCCTTTAAAAAGCTTTGCACATTGTAATTCATTCCCATGAATAAATCTACTGTATTATTTCCTGTCAAGTGACACATCTACCTGCTACAAAACAATCAGGGAAAGTGTGTGCCTCTTCCATCTGGACTACTTATTCGAAAGGAACAATGCAGAATGAGAAAATGTGTCTGACGGACATGTTTGGCGTTTCCATTATCTAAATCCAATTAGTAGAGAATGGAGCTGAATTTGCATTGGGATCGATAGAGCTCGGCCCTTTGCGGCAGCAGGTATGGTAGAAATCACAGAGACATAGCAGGTGACGTGCTAGAGCTGTCAAAGCCCCTCAAACCACGACGTCTCAATCCAAACGCAAACGCCCAGGGATCGATGGCTGTGGCCATGACAACCATCCAGGAGCTGTGTCTTTCTAGTACGAGCAGAACGAGGTGAATAACATCATAATTTCTTGGTTTTGTTTCCTGACAACGGCACCTGCTAATGATCGCTCTTAATGAATCCATCCAATCCGAGTTTTTATTGAACCATGATATTCAGTGCTGTTGATAAAGACTGTATTTAATGTATAGCCTTCTGTATATTTAATCTAAACACTGGTTATAATGTAGAGTCTAAATAGTCAATGCTCTGAAAAACAGTGGACACTGAAAATGAAAAATCGATGTGAAATGAACAATAAAGGCTCGGCCATTTGTTACCTCTGAATGATTAGGCTCTTACTGTTCATTTCTCATTGATTTTTTTTCTCCCCTTCCAGCGTTCTCCTTTGTATGAGACATTAATATGCACAACCAAAGCAAAATTTCAATTTGGTGTGAAAAACAAAACAAACAAACAACCAAAAAAAAAAAAAAAAAAACTTTAGATTTATCAGCAGAGGTAACCGCATGCAAATTACAAGTGTTTTGTTTACCCTCGGATCTAGTTGGAATTATCGAGGCATGAAATCAAATGATTGGGGGAAAATCAAAAGAGGCAAAACGCAAGGAAATGATCTTCAGAGATAACGCATACACACAAACAGCAAAGAAAACAAAAATAAAGACACACCTGTGTGAACTAACAAAAGCACAGGCACACACAGGAGCGGAGGGCAGTGGCGGGGGAGCCGTATAACACGGAGGGGGCTTCTGTGGAGGGAAGTGTGGACCGGGGGGGCAGTGAAACTGGTGTCCCTGGTGGGCAGAATCCAGGTCATCTTTTGAAGTGACTGCTAATCCCTTTAATGCAAACTACATGCCCCACTTGCTGCGCACGCTCTAAAACGCGACCTTGGATGCCTCAAACTGGCATGGACTAAGTACACCTGTCACAAGGTTGCCTTATGACTACCAAATAAAATAAAACAATGCGAATATATGACCTAAAAAAAATAAGACCTGTTAATTTAGTTCTTTTACCTAAGACGGTGGACATATAAATATGCAACTTTATCTAGCACAGT
Organism: Clarias gariepinus; assembly: GCF_024256425.1. Lineage (NCBI taxonomy): Eukaryota > Metazoa > Chordata > Actinopteri > Siluriformes > Clariidae > Clarias > Clarias gariepinus. Next base: position 14,821,630 of record NC_071100.1, on the reverse strand, counting down.
TAGAGTGACAGTGAAATAAAGGGGGAAAAAATCAGAACCATCAATATTTACCTCAGATATGTTGTTAAATGACAAAGACACAACTTCATAGGTCTAACTCTATGTAATGGCAATCCTTCAGTGGATGCACTGATTTTAGCTAATTTGCGTAGTGACAGTGTAAAAAAAACAACATATTGTAGAATGTCAACATTTTCCTCAGATTTGTTGTTAAGATAATACTACACAAACTTGTAAAATTATACTAAAAGTAATCTATTTTTGTAAATGATTGTTGCTAGACAGTGTGTACCATGACAGGAAGCTACAAATTGGCTAGCTAACATAACTCTGCTACATCTTATCTATGGACAATTTAAAGATATAGTGACCAGTAAAAACAAACAAGCAATCATTCAGAATATCAATATTTACCTCAGATATGTTGTTAAAACAACTTCATAAGTCTACAAATTAACTAAAAGAAACATACAGTAAAACATTCACTTTAATTTATTAGTTAAAGTGCAATCATTAATTCTTTTACATAGACTAATTGAACGGTTAGATGACAGTGAAAATGGCAAAATAATGTAGAATATTACCATCTTCCTACTTTTCTTACTAAAAAAAAATCATATATATTCATGAAAATACATAAGAACCTTGTTGCTATGCAAAATGCACCATTTGAAGAAGCTACTTCTAGCTAGCTAGCTCGCATAGACCTCCTACTGTATGGCTTTTATATGGACAATTTAAAGATGTGATGACAGTGGAAAAAAACTGAATCATTTAGAATATCAATATTTACCTCAATGCATGTTGTTAAAACCTCATAAGAAGAATTAGCTAAAAGATAAGTAGCACTCTCACTATTAATTAGTTAAACTTAGGTGTGATTTTAGCGGGCTAGCAGTATTTCTTTTTAGACAGATTAATTTAAAGGTTAAACGACAGTGGAAATGAGAAAATAATGTAGAATAACAACATTTCCCTCGGATGTGATGGTAAATTAATAAGAAAATACATACATACTCTGTCATGTAGCCTTTAAATTGGTTGGCATGAAAGAAATAACTCTATGCTAGCTAGCTAAAATTGCTAGCTAAACAGTGAGTATATTATGTATCCTGCAGTTAAAGAACATATCTGTACATTTAATATTTGTTTTTTTTTTGCCCTATGTAAAAAAAATGTACTGATGTATTGATAGTGAAAGCAGGAGAAAAAATAATGTACAATTATGTACAGTTTTCCTCAGATGTGTTGGTAAATGACTTAAACACCTTAAATGTCTACTATTACACAAAAAGAAACACAACAGATTTTCTATTTATTAGTTACAATAGTTGAACTTTATGGGCAGGGATTTTAGCTAGCTAGCTAGAGACCTTTTATTCATACTAATTGAAAGGATAAATGACAGGGGAAATAAGAAAAAATAATGTACAGTATATCAACATTTTCCTCAGATTTGTTGGCAAACTACTTATTAGTAAGAAAATACTATGTAGTCATGAAATTTCATGCTTGTTATTCTTGTAGCTAGCACCCTGTTGCTATGCAATGTGTACCATGGCTGGAAGCTACAAACTGGCTAGCTAGCTAGCTAGCATAAATGTGCTATGTATTTTATATGGACAATTTAAAGCAATACAATATTAACATTTACTTTAACTGTGTTGGTAAATGAAGAGTATTAATATGTCTGCTGTTGCCACAAAAAAAAAGTAATTTAAGTTGAAATCAGTAGACTTTTAAATTAGATTAAAGTACATAAAACGTAGGGTTTGTGGCTTTCACCTTTTGGCTTTGGGCTGTTAAGCGCAATCCCAGTTTATTCACCTTCATCCCTAAATCTACCTCACACTTCCATTTTTCCCTCCTGACATAACATATAAAGTGTCTCCACAGGACCTGATGATGCCGGGACAGGCAGGGTAATAGGAAGTTTCGATGCCAGGGGCAGGAGCAAACAGGGGAAAAAGAATAGTCAGTGTGCGAACATGGCTGTGTTCAAACTCTCACTTTCGTTCTGGTTTGAGTGACTGAGGCAGCCATTTACCGACAGAGGCAGTGAGAAACCGAGTAAGGGAGGAAGAGGGTTTCTCTGGAGACAGCCCCCCTTCTGCCCCAAACCTCATCCTCCTCCTTCACCTCCTCCCCTGGTGGAAGAAGGAAGGAGCAGAGCTGCAGCTTCCTTAATGAATGCGGTCCATTACCCATCAGCCCCGCTTGTCGGCAGCTCCCCAGCCTCAGCGGCCTGGGGCTTCAAATGGCAGGATATTGACACGCGGCGCCGCAAAGTGACTGAGCGAGTGTGTGCTGAGGTGTTTGTGGTGTGTGTGTGGGGGGGGGGGGGGGGGGGATGGGGAGGGAGAAGGAACGTGTGTGTGTGTGTGTGTGTGTGTGTGTGAGAGAGAGAAAGAAAGTATATATGTGACAGACATAGAAAGAGAAGGAGAGAAAGAGATCGAAAGAGGAGGGACAAGGGGAAAAAAAGAGTGCGTGTAGGTGTGTGAGTGTCTGCCTGCATTATTGTGTACAGGCATTTGTTGCTATGTGTGTGTGTGTGTGTGAGCGCACACTCAAGTGCATGCCGAGACCCCAAAGGGATGCGGCTCCTTGGATATAATGTAGGGCTCGCAACAGCTATTAAAGGGGAAAATAAAGCCTCATGGGGGAGCAGTGGTCTACCTCTTCCTTTAAACATGTGACAAGCTCTCTCTCACTCTCTCTCTCTCGCTCTCTCACTCTTCAGGCATTCTCAAGGACAGTGTTAAACGACTTCAGTGGCAGCCATGCAGGCTGGAGAGGAGGAAAAAAAAGAAAACAGAGGAAGAAAGACAAAAGGGAAAAGACAAAGCCTGCCTCTGCGTCTGAGGCTACCCAGTGTGTTTTGGCGAGATCGAACGACAGCGCCGGTCTCGCTCCGAGCATCTCAATTATTATCTGTATTAAAAATCTAAATACCAGAGTGTGTTTGTGTGTGTGTTGCGCTTATCCTGTCAGCCGTTCTCATAATGAATATATGGCAAGTGTGTAAACATGGCGTATTCAATTCAGAAGAGCGTATTATTACACCCACTCTAAATTACTATCTACAGAGACACGGCACGGCCTAGAGACAGAAACAAATCAATACCGCAGTGAGAACGTTAACACAATGAAAGCAGCACGATCCCTGCATATGCATTCGCATCTACACAATCTCTGATTACTCACAATTCAGTTTCCAAAGGCAACTCATCATTTTATATTAAACACAAATCTCATATTTACACATTATATTAAAAGATTCGCGATTTCATATATACTTATGTGTTTCTGGATTTGTTCCAAAGGCTTGCCTGTGCATGTGCGTTTGTGTGTGTGTGTGTGTGTATATATGTGAAATGTGAGCTTGTTACAGAAAGAGGCTTTAAAAAAATAATAAGATCTGTGTCAGTGTGGACCTTCTCAAAATAATCACACAAGATCAGTAACTAAACTCCAGCAGGAAAATAACAACTCCATTCTCCAGCACCGTGTCCTTCCATATTGTGTTCTCCCCCATTGCATTCTCCATCATCATGTTTTTCCTCACTTTGTCCTCCTTCATGTCATGTCATGACATACCATTTCCATCACCATGTACTTCCTCAGTACATTCTTTCTTACTGTATTCTCTATCATGATGAACTTCTTCACTGAGCTCTCCATCAACATGTATTTCTTTACTGCATGTTCCATCACCATGTTTTTCCTTACTGTGTTCTCCATTATCTCCTCAATGCATTCTCCATCACAGGTTACTCCAGCACTGCATTTTCTATCACTATGAACTTTTTCACTGCATTCCCCATCACTGCATTCACCATTAAAATGTTTGTCCTCACTATGTTCTCCCTCACGTCATTCACCACCAACATGTACTTTGTCAATACATTCTTCCTCACTGCATTTTCCATCACTATGACCTTCTTCACTGAGCTTCTCATTAACATGTACCATATTTCCTTACTGTATACTCCAATGTTTTTTCTTCTCCACTACCTCCTCCATCAAGTCCTTCATCAACTTGAACTTCTTCAATGCATTCTCAATCACTTTCTCATTTCATTCTCCTCCACTATATTCTAGATCACTATGTTCACCATCAGCATATAATTCCTCACTATCTTCTCCTTCACTATCTTCTCCATGATCATGTACTTCCATAAACATATTCTCCCTCACCGTGTTCTTCATCACGTACTTCCTAACCACATTCTCCACTATTATGTACTTCCTCACTACCTTCTCCATCACCATGTACCTCATCAGGATGTTGTCCCTCACTGCATTTTCCATCACCCATGTACTTCCTCACTGCATTCTCTATCAGCATTTTCTCCTCACCATGTTTTTCCTCATTGTGTTCCCCTCGCACTACATTGCCCCTCTGTTTACTCACACCATGTTCTCCCCGCAAATGCTTTCTACTGAACCATGTTCTTTCATATTGCAGTCGTCCTCACTGTTCTTCTTCACCATGTTCACTACATTGTTTCTACTATGATTTCCATCACTATGTTTGTCCTTGCAATGTTCTCCATCACTGCATTGTTTTCCTGACCATGTTCCGTCTCAACAGATTCTCAACAGAATGTTCTTTCCCACCATGTCCTCCCACACCCTATTCTCCTTATTCTTGGCAAGGTTTTATGTCCTTGCTATCTTCTGTCACCACTATGATTTGGAGATGATGACTAAGTTCAATGACTTCTTCACTGATAAAAATTCACTTCCTGTTCTTCTGTCATCCACTCATCTTTTTTGTTTTTAAATCTGATGCAAGTGAACTCCACTCCAACAGTCAAATCTTGCAAAAACCTCATTACTCACTTTAGCACGCCTGCTTACTTCTTTCTTTTTCCTCCTCCAAAGTTCCTCAGTCACTATTTTCCTTTCATGCCGTTACATCATTTGATCCGTTTGGCATTTAGGGGTCATGGGTGGTGGTTTGAGTTCAAGGAAAAAAGTGAAAAATGCTACTAAACCTATCAGCGGTTCACTTAAAGTCCATGAAAACAGGCATAATTTATCTGTAGTGTGTTGGCTAAGGGATAAAAGCAAGAGAAAAAGAGACAGAGAGAGACTACATGACCGGGAAGCTGATGTTGATTTATTAAGAGATCGTTAGTTTTGGCGGCTCCCATTTCTCTGGTGCTTATCGATACGGTTGGGCGATGGATCGGCCGGCTGGGTTTATGGGACACGATGAGAGGTGGATGTTTTGCTTTCTAACCACCTGGGAGATGTCTAAAGTTAGCTCTGGGCAGTTAACGTTTCCTTTCTTGTAAAACGATTGAGAACTGTTCCATTGTAGAGTTAAAAAATGGAAAGGAAAAAAAAAGTAACAGGACTTCAGCTTCATACAGCTAATCTGACTTACCTCTGGGATTGAAAACATCAACTTGGCATAGACACAGCAATGTCATCTTCACTGATTATGTATTTAATGTAAGTTTAGCCTCCTTGAGGAACATGGATGTGTTGACTAAAAGCAAGAAGACAATATACTCAATCTGTTCTGGTGCTTTTTATGCTTGGATGGATATCACAAAACAGAGGGTCACAAAGTCTACTAGGTGATTATGACAGATTCTAGATGCATTTGATTTGTCCAAAATGAGACTGATGGTGCAGTAATAAATCTGTTTGGTTAGAAGGTGTTGATTCATTTTCCATTACAGTAGCTCTAGCAGGTGTTAACATGATTATTCTAATACGTTAAACATTTCTCCATATACAGTAAATGTGTATATAATGATTAAAACAACACATTGTTGGTATTAGAGAATTTTCTGTAAAGAGACTTTTTATTTTTTAAACAATACACAAGTATACGTCCAACTCCACTCTACAGTATGTCCAAGGCTAAAGCATTCATTCTGAATCATGCGCAGTTCCCCTTAAGGCTTTTAGAGGGCTTTCTTATGTAGTCTCAGCCTCAGGAATGGCCAGAGAGAAAGGCCTCTTAGCACACTGCCTCATGGGGCTCTGTGAAAAGGAAAAGAAGGCAAGAGACGACGGCTGAGAGATCGGGAAGAACAGCACTTAGACAAAGAGAGGGCCGTGAAGAACACAGCTCGGCGTTCACTGTGCTCATGTTAGCTACGGGCAAAGTAAAACTGCTAGCACACGGACCACGAGCATACTAGCATGGCTAAAAATCCCAAAGAGAGTGCCACGGCGCTAGTCACAGTCTTTGTTTTTTCCGGATTTCTGATGTTAGATATAATATGAGCTGGACTAAAATGCATGAACATGACATCGCCCACAATTTCCTATTGTCCCAGAGTCCCGGGAGGTTTTTTGGCATGTCTGTGCACAAGTTTGGAGTGCCGGTGCCATCTGTAAGAGTGTTAGAGTTAAAGAAACTCTCAAACACACTCCAGCTCGACACTTTTAATTAAGACATGATGGTGCCAACCTTAAACCCGACAACAGACAGAGGAAGTCTGAGCAACTGTCGAGAAGGTAAGCATGTGCAGTATTAAAACTGCTTTTATTAGTACCGCATGGATATAAAACCCAAAGAGATACATGTCCCCATACATACGGGATGGTTGGATCAACAAGTTCTGAGTTCTTGGATTGGAGAGAGTCCATATTTCTCCTAAGCCCACTTGAATTTTACCTGTGGGCGAAGATGAAACCCATGTTTTACAGAGAAATGATACAGCACAAGGATCATTAAAAGGAGCACACTCAAAATGTGATTATGTGCATAACACAAGATGTGTTAACAAGAGAATAACATCACCAGTTAGAGTGGGAGGGATGATTCTCTTACTGTGTTTACAACGAGATGGCAATCATGTACAGAATGTTTTGTAAACAAAATTACAGTTTTCGTAAAAAAGTGTTAAATGTTAATTTCCCCTATGTATGAAGACTTTGGGGAGGCACGATATTATACAATTATATGTAAATTTTTACAAACAAGTGAGAAATAGTTTTAAATATGTAAACGTGTAAGCACGGATAATGCTGAGATTCTAACATAGGCATAAAAAGTTGCTCCCGTAAGGGGTCACCAGTGTGGACAGTTATGTTGTATTGATTATATATGGATTTTGGGGCATTGTCTCGGGCGCAAACCCATAGTCTAATCGTGTAGAGATTTCACATGTCACTACTTTACACTAGATTAACTTTACTATCAAACCAGCCTTACTCAGTTCGAGGTTTGTTACTAACCAGACACTCAGCAGTCACAGGTTCTTTCCCTGATTAAATAAAAGAAGGACATTGTTTCGGAAAAAAATATCGCATGATTCGAACAAGTCAGAGCAAATTCACAAGTGGGAATTAGCGATAGTGTCAGTGTCAACGCCTGCGATGTGTTAATAACCTGAACTAAACAGAAGTCTGGTTAACACTGGACACAGTCCAGTATTTCAATCGCCTGGCTTTGGTTTCAATAAAACCAGTAATATATGAATAAATCTATACAAACAGCTCGGAGTGAACACTCTCTACGATAACAAAACACATCTCAGGCCAAGTGCAGATTTGACCTCGTCCTCTGACCGTGGCTGGCTCAATCTCCTTGGAAACCAATTATCTTGTGGATTTAATGTGTGTGTGTGAGAGAGAGTTTTCAGGCGAGAGAAAGTTCAAACCGTGATTTACCAGAACATGATTTTTTATAACTTATTTACTGAAAGCTGTACAGATGGAGTCTGAGCGAGTGATAGGAACGTGACACGAATTCATTATGTGCTAGAGGCATACTACATGCAAGAATTGGATTAGAATAATTTAAATAACTTTTGCAAATCATGCATGAACTTGACATCTATCTATCTATCTATCTATCTATCTATCTATCTATCTATCTATCTATCTATCTATCATAGTTTTTCTTAAACGTTCTTTCTTAAAACTTTCTAAATAAAAAACATCATCATAGAGACTATATTCATCAGAATACAGATGATATGATGCTACCATAGCTAGAAAGGGATACTAGCTCGCTAGCATGACTAAGCATTTTTTAGGAGAATTGTTAGTTTTGGTAACTGTGTAACATTATATTTGAAATTGAATTATTAATCTTAATGTGGTCAATTATTTATAGTGATTTTATATTAGATAAGTTTAGATTAGTTAAACTTTTATTTGTTTTGATCACAAAATTTTAAATAAGACACTTTACAAAGTCACTTTTTATGCATACTTGCACACCACAGCCATTTAAATATTCTAAATCTGTTGACAAATTTCTATTTTCTTTTCTATACTTTTATACTTGATATATTGATATTTTACTTTGTACAGCATATTTTACTAGTTAATTTTATTTTTTAAAGTATTTCTTTTATTCCTATTATTTCTTATGTAGAAGCTTGTACTATTCTTTTCCTTTAAGGTCACTAGCAGTCGTATAAGCATTTCACTGCATATCGTACGAGTGTGTATGACTGTGTATGTGACAAATAAAATTTGAATTTGAAATGATTTGAACATCTGAGAATTTTGAACCAGTGGAGAAATTCGGCTGGTCCGAATAAACCCATAATGCTCCTATTCTAATTAAAAAAATGATAATTAAAATATAAAATGAAAAATAAAAAAACATTTCAGTACTAAAGATTATGGTTAACTTTAGGTGTAGCATAGCTTTATTTAGCTGCCTTAACAATTATGTCAGATTCTCATAAAGATTTGCAATAAAATTGTGTTATATATGTATTTCAAGCTAAATGTATTAAATTTAAGTGTGACTGTTCTGTAGTTTAATGCTGATACTGGATTTGGGACTTTTAACCATCACCTACTGAACATCTCCATACTGGCTCTATCCTGACCCCACACTCCAAATCACCTTATTCACCTATAGAGGGAGCTACTGCACACACACAGCCACAACCAAGTAGAAGCGCTGAACGTCTGCGCGACGACGCTAGGAGAGGTTTGAAGTATGACTGCAGCGGCAAACAGCCATCGTTTAACAGCTTTGTTGCTCCAAATGACACTCATTACCCTGTCGAAGGAGTGCAAGCAAACGCTCCAGCAAACTCGCAGTGCAGCCATCCCGCTGTTTGACAGAGGAAGCAAAACAACTGCACAACTGCTGTGTTATTATGGGGCCTCATTAAGGGAGAAAGATAGGGGAGGTATAGAGAGAGAGAGGGAGAGGGAGAGAGAAAGAACAAGCAGGAAAGATCAGGAGAAAGAAGCCATCACAGGCGACGTAAAGGTCTCGTATAGCTGGCTTAATCAGGATCTGTTGCATGTTAAAGAGAAACGAAATGAAACACAACACTTAATCAAAGAACATGCAACAGCAAGGGACACGGAAGAGCCAGCGCGTCGGCCCGACGATCAAAAAGGCAGCATGCGGATGCATGTGGATGAGCTAGACTAGTCGGGATATATCGACGCGAAAAGGAATTGTAATTGAATTTTTGAAAATGCATATCGCATCTCACGCTTTTATAAAGAAAGGAAGCGAGAGACGATGAAAGTTCAACGCTGACATAAAAAAAAAAAGTGCACTTTCTTTTAGAAATGAGAGTAGAACTGAAGAAACCCAGGGACAGGCTCCATAAAGGAGACACATGGATGAAGACTCCTGATATTATCACAGCCCGAGGAAAGACGAGAGAAATGGCTGCATGGAGACGTCTTGCTTTTCTGTTAAACAACAGACAGGATTAAAACTCGGGTTCCGAGCTCGGCGGTCGTAGAAAAAAAGCGACCCTTGATATCACAAAGCTTCGTGATACAAAAAATAAAAGAGAGGACTTTTATAATTCCTAAGGTGATATCTTACACACACACACACACACACATATATATATATATATATATATATATATATATATATACAAACCCTAAAAAAAAAAAAAAAAAATGAAGGCTAGGACTTAAGAGCCCAATTAAATGCTTTCTTTAGGGAGTGATGGTGGGAGGGAGGGTGGTCTTCCCGGGCCGTGAGCCCTGGGCTACATCCTCTAATTAGACAGAGGCAGGGAGGATCTCTGCCTGTCACTGGAAGGGAGATGAAGTCCGCGGGGCTCCGAAACACACTCGCGTCCCGCCACAACACAACACACTCCTGCTGTAGAAGAATGTGCATTAGCTCCTTCCTTGCAACATTATATAAAAAAATCTGCTGAGACCTTTCCAAAACCACTAATGAAGTCTAGCTCTAAACTAAAGCTGGGTTAACACTCAGTACACTTTTTTTTTTTTTTTTGGCCTGATTTTGCTGACAGTAACTGAACATCTTAAAAGAATTCTTAGGTTATGAGTTAAGCTCTGCTCACCACTGACCAAAGATGGATAAAACCTCAGAGTATGAGAACGATGCTGTTCCGAAATCCACCAATAGGAGGACGGCAAAGGATTACGCAAACCTTATAAATATACAGTAGTAAGTGAAAATCACACGGTGTAAAAAAAAAAAAAAGAAAAGAAAAAAGAAATTTATCTATTATATTACATTAGCAATGCTGGTAATTCAATCCTAGTCACATTTCATCATTTTTGTCCAAACTACAGATTTTCTTATCTCAAGTACAAGTGTGCTTTAAAGCCTGATTAAAATACAAGTTAATATAACATATAACATAACCTACGTCTGAATGCCTAATTTAAATAAGAAAACATTTCACACTAACAACAGTAAGACTTACTGTCGCCCTACACCTGCACGGTTGTGGGTTCGAATCTCAACTCCGGGCAGCGTGCATGAAGCTTGCATGTAAAAATAAACTAAATAATAATAATATATATTTAAAAAATCCACATCATTTCGGGCTGATTTGTTTTTTTTTTTATTAGAGATGTCGAGTGTTCCAATCTAAGGCTGGTCAAGATGTTTTGAGCCACTGCAACACTGTGATCAAGTAAAAGTAGACATTAGAAGGGCACCAATTATTTATGCTTGAGTTCATTTATTGTGTGTGCACAAAACATCGAAATTAACCTAATCAACAAGCCACCACACATTGAGCTTCCCCGGGGCTATAAACGTTCTTATTTGATTGATTAATCAACTGCTTTAACAACATCATAGCTTAATGCAATCATTCCAATAAGGCTATGCTGATTTGAGTAAAATTAGGGATGACTCAGACGGACCCTATGAATTAATCATATTTATTTCAGGATAAATCAGAAAGAATTCAACACAAGGTTTGAGGGTTATTCTGATTACTAACACACAGTTGTTCCTCCACGAACCTTGATGCTGTGTGTGTGTGTCTGTGTGTTTTTCTAAATAAGTTTTGTGAAATAAGGGACGCCTGCGGCACTTTAAACAGTTGCTGTTAATTTGCCGTTCCCCTAAGAAAGTTTAGGAAAACTCTACGTGAAGTGTCAGAGATCAAAAAAGGTGATAGATATCTCAGCCGAGCGTGCGGCGCCGCTGTTTGTTTGGATTGAACTTCCCTGAGCGCGCAGGACGAGAAGCAAGACAGAGAACAAGCGAGAGCTCTCAAAGGCTTCAGGGAGTTTTTGTCACGCCTCCCTCTAGACCATGTGTTTGCATAGACGTATCAGACCCGGAACAAAGACAAGAGTCTTCGTGGACGTGCATGCATCACACACACACACACACACACACACATATGTACACATGCAAACATGCAGAATTCTCACAGGAGTGAAGACTTAGTCAAACTGTCTAATTCTAATCTACCTGCGTAATGTCGCACCGAGACTCCTCCTCTCGGCCTCGGCTTTCTAAACATCTCTGTTTTTAGAGATGAAGTGTATCTGTTTCGTTAGCGGTCTAGATCTACAGTACTTCCTGAAAAGTTTACACACAGGCAGGTTTTATGCCTCAATATTCAGATATTAATTGGGATTGGATGGATGGATGGATGGATAGATAGATGGATGGATGGATGGATGGATGGATGGATGGATGGATGGATTGATTGATTGATTGTTTGATTGACTGATTGATTGATTGATTGATGGATGGATGGATGGATGGATGGAATCTATTATTAATCCCAAAAAGAAATTGCAATGTTACAGCAGTCAGTTCATCTAATTTACAAGACAAAAGCAAACGAGGTGCAGTAGAATATTAAAGTCTAGGTTTAAATTAAAAATCACTATGAGGGGAAAAAAAGGTTACATTTATTAAAATGGCTATAAATAAGACATTTCTTATTTATTCCAGTTTTGGTGATGTTTCTCATTCACACTGGCACTTTTAGTTTAGTTTTAGTTTTGCATGTTCTCCCTGTGCTTGTTGGGTTTCCTCCTGGTTTCTCCGGTTTCCTCCTACAGTCCAAAAACGTAAAAATGGGAATAAATACAATGATCACCATTGGCCTCCACGGCCCCTAGTTGGACTACAGACGTTCCTAGATGGATAGATGGAATATACTGTTCCTTCAGTCACCGGTGCATCGCTATAAAAAGTAAAAATCCTCAAACACTAGCACACTTGTACACTCTGGCGCATTTAATTAAATGACCCAAGGTCACTTTTCTTTTCTTAATCGTGTTCCCTTTGCGTCTGGTTCTTGTAGAGATGTCATCTCTTGCCATTATCCCTCCTGACTTCCTCATTAGAGATCTAACTCTACATTTTAAAATAATCTATTGTTAGGTTCGTAGTGAACTGAATTGAACAATAAGGAAGGAAGTGAACATTGCACGGCTATTTCTTTAAAAGAGAGCTGTAATTAAGGTGAGGGTCGTGCAGTCACCCTGCCGCTGGTACTCGGAAAGTCCTCCTTGGCTCTTTTCTTCACTCGGCATCCGAGCAGTCGTTCCCACACTGCAACAAGTGGAAGGTCTAATGAGGCGTGAAGTCAGCATATTACGAGTAGTGTTTAAAAAACAGAAGGCGAGAAGAGTAACGTCACTCGTTAGATGTTCGATAATGCCTCCTGGCCTGCTCTCAGCGCCAGTTTGGGGATGATAGAGGGGGGAATGAAATTCAAAATATTTTGTGTGGAGAAGTGGGTACATTTTTAGAGCAGAGCCAGCAGGGCCGAGTTATTTCCCTCACGTCAGTATTATATGAGTGCTACAAATCACAAATATGAAGTGTGTTCCAGCAGAGGGAATGGCCTGTTAGGATAAGGGTATGTGTCCACTTGCAAATATTGTCACCACGTATTGTCACTGCTGCTGGGCCTTTATATGATTTTTTTTATATTTTTATGGGCTTAGCTGTTGGGGAAAGCTCGCGGACGATATTAAACTGCAACCAGCTATAAGAGGAATTTAATTACTGATAGCTAGGTTGCAATGCTAATTTTATATACTGTACTGTAAAGTCATACAAGGATGTAAGGATTGTAAGTTGTACATTTTGGCAGACGGCTTACATTTTTATCTCATTATACATCTGAGCAGTTGAGGGTTAAGGGCCTTGCTCAAGAGCCCAACAGTGGCAACTTGGTGGTTGTGGGGTTTGAACCTGGGATCTTCCCAACCGTAGTCCAATGCCTTAACCACTGAGCTACCCCTGTCCTAGTTGTAGAATCCAGTACGACTGTTTTAAGTCATTATGATGTATGTACAGATCTGGCCTTTAAAAACGCACGTTTTCGGAGAAGGGATCCCACGACTTGCCGCGCACTGTGAAAATGCCCTTCATTACCTGTAGGGGGCAGTCGTGTTTCAGTCTGAAGTACTGTGTGTCTACTAAAGCCGAAAAAAGTTGTCTCTTAGGCGCCCATTGACAGCAAGCGACAGAGCTCATAAACGTGTCGAGCTCGAACTGATATGTATTTATTCTTTATTTTCATTCAGAATTATTATTATTAGTAGTAGTTCTCCAAATTTATTATTATTATTATCTACTTGAATAATTAGCTAGCTACTGTACTATCAAACTTCCTCAGTTCAATCTACTAATCTACTGTTAAGTAATTGGACAATTGTAATACAGCACATTTGTCTCTTTTGTTGAAAAATGAACTTTTGCCACCCTACAGTACAGATTGAACATATTTAATACAGTTTTCTTGAAAGACACATTAACATGTAAGTAGGGCTGGGCAGTTAATCTAAAATTAAACAAAACCGACATTCAGAACCTCTAACTGCACATGTTCATTATTATTATTATTCATTACTTATAATTATTATTAGTATTTTTTTAACATGGAAGCAACTTGGCGGAAAACTCTTTCATTAGAAAAAAAAAACCCTGCTTTGAAAGTTGAGCATATTTACAGTAGATAATTGTTCATTCATCAAACTTGAGGTAAAATGCTCATTAATCATGACATTGATAGTGACTGATTGAGCAAAGTTGAAGTTTAGGATGCTGTTTGAGCTAATCGTATGACCTAAACCTAGTGCTAACAGGGACTGATCCTAGAAAGTTCCCTAACATTCCCACGGGGCTTTTAAGAACGTCCTGCTGCAACATCGTATAACTAATGTTCTTTTGAAAACCTTCCTTTAAAAAAATTATATTACACAAACCAAACCTGATAAAAAACGTTCTTAACAAAAAGCTGTAATCTGATTTTTGTTTTCAATGCCAAACATTTAGAGACTTGCTGGCAAGACAGAGTAACTAAAGACCTACAGGAAACAACTAACATCTAATCAGTTACAATTAACCGAAACAATGTGATGATAAAAGAATACCATTACATTTACGCCATTTGGAAGACATCCTTATACAGACCAACTTACTGTATATTTATGGTATTACACATACAGTACAGTATGAGCAGTTGAGGGTTAGAGGCCCAACAGTGGCAACTTGGTGGGGCTGGGGCTTGAACCTAAGACCTCCTGATCAGTAATACAACACCCTAACTAGTGCTTATTGTCATTAAAAATAACTAACAGTGTTATCAAATTTTTTTTCTCTTTTTTTTTTTTGCCAATAATGTAAAGACGGATCATTTACATATATACGATATACCACAGCCGGTCAGAGGTCTTACTGAAAGGAGCAAAAACTGAGTTTTTTAAAATATTATTTTTATTATTATTATTATTTTTAGGCTGTTTTTTGGGATTTTATAATCTGCAACGAAAAACACAACATACAAAGTATGAGTAAGTCACTGAGTAGGCTACAGATATATGGGGGAAAAGGTATATACAGTACTGTGCAAAAGTCTTAGGCACGCCATATTTTTTTAGTACAATTTTTGTTATAGATTTGCTTTATTTTATTTCTTTATAATTGAAAAAGGACAAACGCATTTTTGATTTTAAAACATGAGTATTACAGCACAGAATTAAAAGTTGAAGAAAAACATCTGAACGCCAGAGAACAAAGCAGCATATTGTACCTTTAGTAAGCTGCCAGCATGTGCATGCAAAAAAGAAGCAGGTGCAACAGTCAAAGTCCTCAGAAGGACCGTGGGTGGTTCTGCAGGACGATCAGTCCAATAAAACCAACTTCATTATAAAACTGCACAAATTGGTCCTCAAAGCGTCGTCACAATCAATACAGACTTTGTTTCATTAGTTACTCTTTTCTTGTTTTTTTTTTCCCCTTGCATCCTCTACAGCACGTCCCTACGACTCCTCACACAGTCCTGTAAATCTGATGCTCTTGCTGTAACATTGTGATTTGCCAACACGCTATAATGAAATTGACGGGGAAAAAAGGGCAAAGAAAATAAAATGTGTGTGTGAGAGAGAGAGAGAGATGTCTAGAAGAAGCCCTGCTGCAGAAGAAAGAGAACAGAACGATGAAGTTGTTACTCCAGAGATGTTTTGCTTCTTATTGAAACGACCGAAGACGACCAAAACCATCATGGACAAAACAAAGAGAGAACGAGGTGTAGAAGGAGGACTAGACTAGTGCTGTACGAGGTGGCTGAACAAGATGAATTCGGTTAACACACACACATACACACACACACACCATCATCTGCGCCTTCATTCTTTGCAGAATAACAACATTTTGGGCCCATTAAATGAGCAGTGCACGGTCCAGAGTGGAGTGGATGAGCGGGGTTCCAACCAGCCAAAGACCACCGTCTTCCCTGCCGGATCTCACACAGGCCCGAGAGTCAGTCAATCACACTGTGTGTGTGTGTGTATGTGTGTGTGTGTGTGTTCCTGGGAGGCCTGATTAGGCCTCAGCTTTCCGATCATGCTCCTAGACAGGCCAGTGGAAATTGGCCGGCTCCTGGCAGGGAGCTACCTGTCACTGCTCATCGTCTCCTGCAATGAGCTCTCCTGCAAATGAATAAAATATCATTCCCCCAGCATTCTCTCTCCATCCCTCTCTCATTCCATCTCTCTCTCTCTCTCTCTCTCTCGCTATTCCTCCTGGTGTCTTGAGCTCAGCTGGAGCCTGACCCTTGACCTCGCTGGCTGGAGAAAGTAATGATAAGGAGATGTTGCCACAAAGGCAGTGAAAGAAGAGAAAAATCTTGATCTAGCTGAAAGCAGCCCGGGTCTTTGACAGACTGATCTCCGATTCAGCTGGTGATACTGACATGTCTGACAAGATGAGAAAGTGATGGACGATGCTCGCAGTAGTCCACTGCACGCTGCAGCATCAACAAAACCAAATATTTTTTTTATATATAGTTTACATTTTTTTCGTCCAAAAGAAAAGAAAAAAAAAAACACTGTGCCTCCACAAATCTATTGAGGACAACAATCGTTCTCCTTTTACTTCGTCTTCTTCTTTTTCTAATTATTAATAATATTATTACTGTTATTGTTATTATTATTATTATCGATCTTTAAGATAAGATCTTTTCTTTTTTTTTATTGATGCAAAAACGCTTTAGGAAACTCATCTTTGTTCACTCACTCGACTAGACAAACTTTTACGTAGCATTCCAGTGCGGCGTGTTTTTTTTTTTTTTTTCCTAAAATGTTAACATAATTCTAAATCACCCAGACGATATTGAGGTGTCAGCATACGCCTTATAATGATGCTTAAAATGCAAATAGCAACATGATAACTATAAAAGTCGTGAGGTTTTGTGAATTACAGATACACAATATTTGAAAATTCATGTGCATGTGTATGTAAGTGTTGTGTGTGTGTGTGTGTGTGTGAAAGAGAGAGAGAGAAAGCGATGCATCTACCCATGGGGCACAATCTGTGAACAATTTCCAGGTGAAATATAATAACAGCATTTCCCCGAGCGCAATGTGCTGCTCCTTTCATAACCTTCCCTGATCCAGAACAAAGATCCAGAGGTCTTTCATGTCTGCTCTTGTCTCGACAAAAAGCCTGTAAAACAACTAAAGCATGCATGAAACTCCACCAAGGGGAGACGTGCATCCATCCCATTCTGAACATCGGTAAAAACAAAATGGGCCGGGTGTGTGTGTGTGTGTGTGTGTGTGTGTGTGTGAGGGTGGGGGGAGTATTGAGAAGCATCCCTCAGGTTAAACAACGGTTGTTTGCAACTAATCGTAACGTTCGTCTTTGTGGAAAATGGAGAACGAAAAACAGAATTAGCAACAAGATGCTCAAACCGAGCTTTCTTTATATACCTTCTTCGTGACTGTAGGCCATGTCGGTGTGTCAGGTTTGATTTATTTCATCGTCGTGGACATGCAGTGAGTTTTTTTGGCTTCCTGCAGAACTAAGATGCTGCTGTCTGATTTGAAATATTTAATTTGTAAATTGCACAATTCGGTCCTATAACTCGGTATCATCGCGACGATTCGGCACCAGGACGTTAGCAGCGGGTTCTTTGGGTGCCGTGGGTTCTGGGGAGGCTGTTTGTCCGGCGCATTCCCGCTCGATCGGACTGGGATCTGGGCAATTTCAAGGCTTCACAAAGCTTCTTGGAATTCTCCCAGAGAGCTCCTATCTTAGCTTAAAAAGTCCTAGCTAGGACTCCTAGACTAAAAGCGATTTAGGAAACTTCTCAGAGCAACTCTGAGTAAGGAAAGTACGAAAACCTTTATCTTAGTGAGGAGGCATTTGTGAATGGTATGAAGCCAACAATTCAAGAGACATGGAAGAAAGTAAAAGAATAAGAAAACCAGATCGCACAGAAGGGCAGTGTTTACTTTTAGCTTGTTTGGAGAATATTTCTTCTTTCTGCCATTTTGTTCTCTGCTATAGAAACTCTTAAGCCTCTTAAAAGTCCTCCTCTTAAAAAAATGACGTTAGGAGCTGTTTTAGGGCTAAGATGTTTCGTGAATCATTTTTATCTTTACTAAGATTTAGTCCTAAATTTAGGGGGAAATTCTAAGAAAATGTCATATGATAATTCTAAGAATTTTCTTAGAATTTTGTCACTAGGACCAACTTTTAGGCTTAAGAAGCTTTGTGAATACCTGCCCTGATCTTTACAACAAAGCACTAAACTGGTCAGTCTAATAAATGTCTGTCACTGATAATGATCTCAGACAGGGATTTGTGCTTTACTGTTTGTTTTTTCTGTTGGATTGGATTAAAAAGGCTGGCATTTGAGCTTACTGGTAGCATACATACACAGCATTTTTGGTATTCGAGCAAACAAACCGAGCCGAACGGAACGCCGGCAAAGTTGCGCGTATGTCCGAGAGCTGGTCGAAACTTATTGGCGCCATTGCAAAGCCAAGCGAAGCAACGTTACATACATTTTTTGCAGTGTGTGCAAGATCTAGGGAAGACATAGCACCATGGGTCCCAAGAATTTTAGCAAGGACGATAGCAAGAAGGAAACTATACAGTAGAAGAACCAAGTCAGTCTCAGGAAATGTAAATTTTTATGAAAATATTTCTTCCCGTTTTAAGGGATACATTATCATTAATAATGTTAAAAGCAGTACTGACCACTAAAAACACTAAACACACTTTTTGTCTATTTTAAGATCCGTTCGGTTTCCCGTCTCAAACGATCCTGTGTGTGAACCTGAATAAAGTTAGCCTTGGACGTGGTGCTGAGACGACTCACCTGAAGCTCCGTTTGAAAGAAGAACTTCTGCGGACACTGCGTGCAGTCGTAGATCTTGTCCTCCTGACCGTGTGCTGAGAAAATATGCTGCTGAAGCTTACTGGCCTGGACGAACACTGCACAAGGAGAAAAGAACCAGAAGTAAGAAAAAAAAACTATAAGTTCATCTGTTCTTCAAACCGCAGGATAGACATGACACATCTTTTAAATGTTTTTTAACAACGGTACATCTGGATTGCATCAGAACTAGACGTTTATGTATTTCAACTTATTTGAAAGGATTTTTTTTTTTTTGCCCAGCGAACATTAACTTCACCATTATATCTGATTCACATCATGACCCTATTAGCGTTAATCCGAAATTCTAATACATCATATCAGATGCCTCTTATAGCGAAGGGTTGGCTAATAAGCTCTAACGGAACGCGGACCTGCTTTGAAGGGCATGCATGAGATAACGAGGGACACGGGTTGTATTTTGTGCTGCTTGGATGATGAGTTTGTGTCCTGTTTCTGCTTCCTGTCAGGTCAACTGAATCATCAGCACACCGCATTACTTTTAAATTCACAAATGAGGAAATTATTTGCTTCTGTATTTTAAATGCAGTAGAAAAAAAAACGTTTTGCACACCCTTAGGACAAAATAAAGAAATAATAAGGTAAAGATATTATTATTATTTTATTATTATTATTATTATTATTATTGTATTGTATTACCACCTTTATTTTTGTCTGATGCTGATTGGTAAGGCTTGTTCTGATGTCATGTACGAGCCCTCATTTAAAAAATTCCATATTGTACGTGTGTACTGAAAACGTGTCGGTGGTAAACACGGCAAGGAAAGAAAACTCAGAAGGTCTCAACTTCTAATCAAAATGAAATCGCTGTGAGAAAACTAAATTTAGAGCCACTTAGGAAGCAGAGATGTGGTCCTGATTGCATCCCTGTTGCATGAAATAAAACAATTTGGTGTAACCCACATTCCCTGTCTGCGTGCCTGTATAGAGGGAGGAACTCTAAATGCAGCATTCAAACACACACACACATACGCATACACATACACATACAAAAAAAAACAAAAAACATGCCAAATGCCAAAGAGAACGGGATCTGGGCCACTGCAAACGTCACGGCACTCAGCGAGCGAGAGAGGCTTAAAATAAGCCTGGCATTTTAGCACCAACGTTTGGATCTTGAACATCCAGGGTGCTGTTTTTCACAGTCATGATAGCAGGTGTGTGCTAATAAAAAAAATATATATAAAAAAAAGTGATATAATAAAACATAACTTGAACAGTTTTATCTAATTTCTGAAAATAATTTCGGTAAATAAAGCATGTTGAAATGTATTCCTGATATTCAGACACGTGAGCTATTAATAGGTTCATCAGAGTGAAACTGATGTTTGCTAAAAATACGCACAAAAGCAGACACAAGACCCGGCACCATCTTGGGTGCAAGCAGGTTTTTTTGTCCTCCTGGAAAACAATTTCAGATCTTTTTAAGATTTTTTTTTTCCCCTCTCAACAATGTGCAGTTTTCTCTTTCTAATGAATAAATGTCATTCACTGCAATGACCAAATAAAAAAACCTATATCTGGATTTTGTTTTTATCCTGACCAGGATAAACGGCTTACGCAGCATTATAACATGTAAACAATTATAAGCAGCGATGAGCGGGTCCAAGCACTCCGCACCATCACCACCCGGGCGACCAGCACAACCCGCGTGTTATTTGAGTGTTTATTTGTCTTCAAGAAACCAAGAAGTCCAAATGGCAAAATCATAAGTTAGGAACGACAAAAACAAGAAAATGTTAGCTTTTTTAAGGTTTTAGTTAAAGAAGTGGATATAACCAAATGCAAAAGATTCCCACCACCAGTATACTAATCACCAGCCTGATCATCCGTCATCATCTGCCCCTGTTTCTCACTGGTTCATCCCTTAAATTAGATGGTTTTTATACTTAGATGATTCATAGGTCACTGTGTGGCTTATCAAACAAAAAAAAAACATTCCTCTGAAACTGCTCAAAAACTGGACTGAAAATGAGAGCCAACGAAAAGTCCTTCAGGAGGCCTGGGGAACTATTTTCCAAGACGGAATAAAAATTCAAGAAAGTCTGGCTCCTTGGAGGCAATAGATGAAGAAAAGAGGGCTGGCTCGAGACCTTTGCACAGAACTGTATTGCATCTCTTGAGTGTTGCAGCATCATCTCTTAGCTTAATCTTCTTGGATCCCAAATACTGTTAAACCAGGTGGAGTAATAATGAATAAACTTTTAAAGCAGGGGTGACCAGCCAATGGAAAATGGAAGATACCAATTTATTTTGTCTTCCTCCATTCCAACTGGTATCTTCCAGCTTCTGATTGACTGAACATGCCTGATCCTGATCAACAGTGAGTAGTGCAGGGGTAATTGGAAAGCATGCACGACTGTGACTCTTGAGGACCAGGGCTGGCCAGGAAAAAATATATAGAAATCTTCTTAAAAAAAAAGAATTATAGACAACCTTGTGATTTGATAGTCAAAAGGAGTTTGGACACACCTGCTAATTTAATGATTTTTGGTAAGTTACTTATTTTCTACATTGCAGATCAAACCTGGATTTTGGATTAATTATGTATTAGGAATTGGGTAATTAATCAACAACAACAACAACAAGTTGGTACTATAAGATATGAAGGTCCGAACAGTTCCTGCATGAACAGTATTGTATCAAGCACCATGATGAAACTGTCTCTCATGAAGACCTTCCCAGAAAACAAAGACCAAAATTTACCTCTGCTGCAGAGGAGAAGTTCATTTAGAGTCACCAGCCTCAGAAATCACCAATTAACAACCAGAGCCTCAGATTAGAGTCATTATAAAGGATTTATGGAGCATAAGACAACACAGATACATCTCAACATCAACTGTTCAAAGGAGATTATTGTATATTTTGGACGCCATTGTTTTACAAAATCAGGAAAGACCTGGGATTTAGAAGTGCGCACACATTTTTAACTGGGAGAGTATATATATATATATATAGTATAGTATAGAAATTAACATCATCCAAGAAATAAAACTGATTAACTCCCAAGACTTAATCTTGCCTAAACTATGTCTTAATCCAGTTTAACGAGCATGCTGCTGAAAGTTATTCTGCATAAATAAATCTTAAATCTTGCTTGCTAAGTGTGATTTCCTCGCACTTTGATCAAGTTGTGGGATATTTTCTCGCTCTAGAGGAGCTGACATCATCCTAAGCTGTTAGAACGACTGTTAAAGGCTCTTCTGCACCACAGGCAGATTTCAATCCTGGCTTAGTCCTGGTCAGTGCTGAAGTTTTATTAAACACTTTATTCATCAGATCCTGAGACGCTGAGAGGGAAGAAGTGCGGGAAAAAAAGGGAGAAACGTGTCTAATAGTCTACACCCTTAATTATACTGACAATATAAATATTCATGCAGACGCACTATTTATTTATGCGTAGCCTGAATACAGTCACCCCAACTTCGGGACGGCACTTAAAAATACATACTGTGCCTGTGTTGTTTTAATTAAGCCAGCCAACCACTGGATGAATATGTGTGTGTTAGTGTGTGTGTGTGTGTTAGTGCATGTGCCCTAATTCTCAAAGGAGTACTTCAAACGTGCTCTTCGTTATGCTAGACCCGTGTGTCCATTCTGAAATGAGAGGAAAAGGAGAAAAGGCGACGGATGAGGGAGGGGGTCCGGTCTCTGAGGGACACAAATGTGGGGAAAGTTAGCATTCTAGGCTACATTTGAATATTTTACACTTGATAAACAACTTTTTTTTTTTTCCTTCTCCCTCCTCTTTATGTGGCACAAGGATGTTGACGGAGCATTGTGGGAGATAACGGAGAAGGATTCTGTCCAACTTTCGACGTTCCCCCTTCCCCTTCGGCGAGTTGAGTAACATTGCAGCGTGTTGCATTATTATCGGATGGGCCGTGCTCGCGCTGTAACTCGATATGGTGTTGAGGATTCGCTTCCTTTAAGGGTGTAAGAAGTGAGACAAAAGTGCAGAAATCCCCCTCGACTTTCACCTCCACTTCTGATTTGTTTGTGCGAGTCCTGGCGGTCGAAATCACAAGGCGAACCGCGCGCGCCCTGCTCCTCCGCAGTGAGCACACACACTCTTTCGCTGCGGGCTTCCTTACTTCTGATAGCTGTCAAATTTGCCCTGCGAGACTGGAGCTTCTGTCATCTTCCCGGGGCCTCTGGATCTCTCTTCAACTCCACTTTTCCCTCTTTCCCTTTCCCTCTCCTCTCTCTCATCCCCTTTTTTTTTTTTCTCCTTCGCCTTTTTCTTGCTTTGTCTGCATTCCCTCCCCGGTCCTCCTCATCCTCCCTTTAAATTCCTATAATTCATCAGATAGTTCAAGTAATTTAGTCCACTATCGTTTTCCATTTCTGTCTGTCCTTTGCTGAATTATGCTTCGTTCTTATAAAACAATACATCTTCTACTTCTTGCCTTTCTTATCCTTGAGAGGGACTCATGTCTGGCTTGTCTTGACTTGGGCTTGTCTTTGAGTTATTGTCATTGTCTTTGACTTGCCCTGGTCTTCAGCATTAATCTTATTGAATATGCTTTTGGTTTTGGAATTTTGAACACAATATTCCTGTATAATGGCAAAAAGTATTGTTTTTTTTCCTTCCAATCTTGAAATAAAATCAACATAATTAAACAAGTCTTGCAAGGATATAATATGCATGGATATAATTGACTATATCTTGACTATTTAGATTCAAACTTAACTTGGCCTTAACCCACTTACGACTCAAGTCTTGGCCTGATCTCACTTAGTCTAGGTCTTGAACTTGAATGATCATCACTACAGCACTACTTATGTCTCAAATATGGAACAAACTAGAAAAGGATGGTTACTGGGTTATTGATCAAAAAGTTGGGGATTCAAGCCCAAGCACCAGCATGTGGCCAGTGTTGAGCCCTTGAGCAAGGCCCATAACCCTGTCTGGGCGCTGTAACTTGGCTCTAACCCCAGCTACCTTACAATCTGCAAAACTTGTCACATGTGCTGTAACGCACATGTGACAAGTAATTATTATTATTATTATTATTATTATTATTACAGTAAGAGCACATCCTCTGATGAAGATGCGACCTAACAATCATTGTACAAAAAGTCACACAGAAGAAAATAAAAAGTTTTTTTTTCTTTCTTATGTCCCAATTTATGCCGAACAGATTTTCTCTAAAAACAAAAAGTTTAAAACCTTTTTTTTTTTAAGCTGGCCTTAACAAACATGATGAACCCTATTCGACTTGGGATTAACTGATCTGGTGGTACGTACTCTATTATTGCTAAACCGCTATATAACATGAAGGAAGAGGAAAATAACAGGAAGTACATGTGACGTACATTATCCTGGTGCAACTGTTCATGGTTCCTTGAGAGGCCTGACGATGGTACGGCCACCATGGAAATCATTACAAATGAAGTATGTTCACACCAAACTTTAAATGAGCAATTAGCACACTACACTTCACAAATGTGGTGTTTCTATAGAATTATAGATCAAAGTGATTTAGGTTTTACCTTCTTGTATAATCTAATAATCTGTTTAATGTTATGTATGGGTAACAGTCAGAAACTAATGCTGTACACTAAGATTCTAGTGTGTCTGGTCATAACACTACCTCCGGAGGCTTGTAAAGTGGACACTATGCATGATGGGTGCATCGCTTCATACGCTTCCCTTCTTACCCTGACACGCCCATCACTCTGGAATAGGCTCGATTTGGACTCATTAGGTCACACAACCTTTTTTCTTTGCTTTAAAGTCTGATCTTTCAGCTTCCTAGCAAACTCAAGCCTTTTCTTCTGATCAGCCTTACTAGTTAGTACTGGAGTGATCTTATGGACATGACATACAATCCTGATTTCCACACCTAAAAGGAGCTCCTGGGAGACGTGAAGCAGACAAGCGAGAAATAAAGGAAGGTTTTTTCTCTTATAATTGTGTTCTGTTAATATGCTCAAAAGTCCCGGTTTGACTTGAACACATTTATATGTAATATTATCCATATATTCCTACGTGTATAAATATGTTAATATGTCTATAAATATAACAGAGTTTAATTATTTAATGACGGTGATTCATCTCTGGTCACAGAATGCATTTAGTACGTTTACTCAATTACCTGACTGAATAGATGATTATGGAAATTAAAGGTAATGTAAATAAATAAATAAAATAATGAATAAATTAATAAATAAATAAATAAATAAATCTGTAGCTGCAAACCGAACACAATGAATACGGGGCCTGTGATTGATGTGATGGAATTCCTCCCCACTATTTTTGCATAAAGCTCTGAGATGCATTTGAAATTCATAAAAAGGGGCTAATATTAATTATTAACATCATATTTTAATCCTTTTTTTTTTTTTTTTTGCAGAGGCTGAAGACCTGCCACAAAAAAAAAAAAAGAAAAAAAAAGAAATGGCTCCTGTTTTTCAGTAGACAGTGGGATCAGGTCTGGCTGGTGTGTGTTACGCCAGCGAGAGGGACGTGCTGTAAGCTGTGCGTAAACGTGAGCCCTAAATATATACAGCTGCTAAACAAGTGTGGAAGGGGAAGTGGGGCGACTGGAAAGCGGCTTTGTCCACCGAGAAGAGCGATGAGGCTTAGCGGGAGCCGAGTGGCGAACGGCAGCTAAGAGCTTTGCAGATTTCATTATCCAGACAGTTAACCCTGCTGACACCGGAGCGGGGAGCGATCCTCACAGGATGGAGTGCGCCACGCTCCGAGACTGATGAGATCATTACCACCAACATCCACAATTAGCATGCCCCCCCCCCACCTCCCCCACCCCACCATCTCTCTCTCTCTCTCTCTCCACTCTCCTTCTCTTTGTCTCCTCCTCTTTCTCTTTTAAATCCACCTGCAGTGCTCCATCAGTGATTTGGATTTAAATACATACTTTTACGAAGTTCTTGTCTTTAGGTTGCACCACAGCATAATGAATATGTAATTTCGATTTGACCAGAAGGTGTTTATTTATTTACAGGAACAGCAGCTCTTAGAGCAAAGCAAAGGTATATTAATAATGTTAGACTAATACTAATACTACTACTAATAATAATTTTATTGGTATTATTATTGAATTCTATATATAATTTTAGGCTGATCAAAAACAAATATCATTATTATACTGTTTGCAAGATGTTTATTTAACATTTATGAAAGGAGTCTCCAATGTTACAGTTTTTGGGGGAGTTAACAGTTAAAAACCTGGTGAGAAGACGAGTGTTTGTCACTTTTGAGGGGAAAAAATGGAACTAATTTGTCGCAAATATTGCATGACATTAAAAGTAGCAATAAACAGTTAAATGACTGGTAAATCACTTTCATTAAAGAGAGATAAAACACTTCAGGACGTGCTGCTAAAGAAAAATAATCAACTATTGTTGCTCTGTGTTACATGACTGCTGCGAGTATCCTGGACAACGAACCTCAGTGGTTACTTTGTTTTCAATATGAAATTAAATTAATACATTTATTAATCCAATTAAATTAATTTATTTCACTACTACAGTACTACTACTACTACTAATAATATTATTAGTAAACTAATTATTATTATTATTATTATTATTATTATTAGTAGTAGTAGTAATAATAATAATAATAATAATAATTATTATTATTATTATAATTATTATAATTATTATTATTGTTGTTGTTGTTATGGAAGGTTCTTTGGGGCCAATAAATTATCTATCTATCTATCTATCTATCTATCTATCTATCATTATTATTATTATTATTATTATTATAAGTTTAATAGCAAAAATAGTGTAATAATACTAATAAAATTATTATTATTATTATTATTTATTTTACAGTAAAAGAACTGTTAAAAATTTGCCAATTTTAAACCATTTCAAATAATAATAATAATAATAATAATAATAATGTGTCTATAAATCTGTCTCAGGTGAGGAAAAGTTTTTTTTTTTTGAGAAAAAAAAAGTTTTCAAAAAAGGTCTATCATGATGAGCTTCATTATTAACCTTTTTTAAAATTATTTTAATAATCATGGATTGAGAATAGATTTGTTTCTTCCTCCCTCCGTATTAAAGTGCTATTGGGGCATAGTTAAATATAATAGTGCTTAGCATCACTTAGTATCATCACTGTGCTGTTGCTGTTTATTTCAGCTGCTCCCATTAGGGGTCGCCACAGCAGATCACACAGTTCGATTCTGACAGGGGTTTTATTCTGCGCTTCTGATGCAACCCTACCATCGTTATCCAGGCTTGGGGCCGACACTAACCGTGAACTAAACGAAAATGAGTCTTCCCGAAGTCTAACCCCCAAGCCACCGAAGCTCCTACAGCCATAATCATCACTGAGCATGAATAGAGGAAAAGACTTACCTGTGAAACAGACCGGACACTTGAAGGTTCCTCCCATGCCCTCGAAGCTGTGCTCGATCAGGTGGCACTGCAACTTCGCCGGCGAGTCGAAAGTCTGATTACACAGCTTACATTCATGGTTCAGGCCTTCTTCTGAGAGAAATGTGAACAGGAATACCAGAAAAAAGAAACAAACACAGTCAGGACAAAAAAGATTCCCTTCTGATATGATTTTTACTTAATTAAGTCTCAAAAGTTTCCACTTATGCACCTCATTCATTATACAGTAGGTGATAATGCGAATCGTACGAGTGACAAAACAATAAACATTTCCATTTGATCGCACTGACGAAGCTGAGCGGAACAGAGTGCGGCGTGAAGACATCACGTCGTCAACTCTCCCGCTAGCGCTTCACTATTTTAAATATTTCCAGACATAATAAAGGCTTCAGACGGAAATGTTGAAACTTGTAGTAAACACATACAGTAACTAACTACAGAACACTCCTATCAATAAAAAAAAAGTTCTTCATTATACACATAAGGAAGAAAATGTTTGTCCATGTCTTTTCTTTTCTAGAAGCACTCAGTCTTAACATTTTGAATATTTTCCTTGAAATGATTTTGAATAAACATTACAGTTGCTTTAGAATTATTTACAGATCAGTATTTGTTTATAAAAGATAAGCAGTACCGCATAAAGCACCATTGTGACACTTTACGTACAGTATAAACAGGATTATAATACGTTATTTATATCACGAGGGGTGTTCGAGTCAAACCGGGACTGCACTAAACCGTTCCAGTGGTGCAAACGTGTGTTAAAGAAGGCTGTACGTCCGATTCTGTGTGAAGTGGCTCGGAGCCCACTGCGGTCGTTCAGCGGGTGTATGTCTGATCCTTAAAAAAACGACACATAATTTGCAAAAGAGTTGCATCTATCCGAGAACTTTAAACACACTCATTCACCAAAACCTTTTGCACGTTACAGGAACTCGGCTGGGAGTTATGGACACATCCTGCGTACAGTCCTGACCTCGCTCCAAGCCATTTCCACATGTTAAGGAGTTCCTGGGAGGCCAGCGTTTCAGACATAAAGCAGGCAATCTGATTTAAAAAAATTTCAAAACTTTTTCTACCTTAATGGTATCCAAGCACTAATGAAACACTGGGATACGTGCATTAGTGTACAGTATCTGGAGATTATATAAAGAAATAAAGTCATGTGTTTTTTACTCTCATACAGTAACTGTGTCCTGTTATTCTGCACAATCAAAAGTCCCGGTCTGACTTGAACGACCCGTCGTAAAAGGAATTCTTGATAAGCTTGAGACAAGCTATGAGGAATTATAATGGTTCATGTACTGTATGTGTGTTTTAATAAGAAAATGTTACGAGCGGTGCGTTTAACTTCTGATCAACGTCTTGTTTTTCTTTTTCCGACGAGAAGCTCTGATTGCTACCAATTTGCCTATTTTCGTGTTTAGCCTTGATTAAAGGAGTGATATGAGAACATGCTTTTGATTTCCCCGTGTTTCAGAAGTAGTAAAAGAACGTGCGATCAGTTCCCATTAGGCACAAATTGGACAGCCAGCAGGGGGCCTATCTGCTTCAGGAACTTTTTTTTTTTTTTCCTTTCTCACTAGCATCCAGAAAGCGGTGTTGCATTACAGGGGGGGAAAAAGCAGGTTTTACACCAGCCTGATGTTATTTTGATGCTGAGTGCGTGAAATTTGCACACGCTGACAGCGTCGACAGCTACACAAATCTATCTTCGTGTATTCTTTTGTCTCACTCTTTGCTGTTAACGAATGATGATTAAAAAGGTGCATGATTTATGTAAATGCCGCTTCATTATAGATTTCATGCTGCCTTCGTGACCGCGCCAGTCAGCACGGAAATGATGAAATGTTCCCAGCTCAAAACTATATGGTGTTGATGGGATGCATGCATAAAACGGATAACATCATACGTTGTGATCTGTGATCTAAACACAGATTCATCATGAAAGAACATGCGGGAAAATGATAAATTAAATCTCAAAGCAAATGTCAGGAAAGTAAGCGTGCACGGAGTGACGTCCCGACCCTGAACATGTGCTTCAAACTCGAAAGTTAGGTTAAGATAGAAAGAAATAGATAAATATGTACAGTAAAAAAAAAAAATGTGTGCTTTAAAATCTGAAGCCTACAATATCTTCACTGTAAACTACTCATAATGGAAGTGAAAATATTGTTATCCATAAGCGCTATTATTCATCAAATCTCAACTCCTTGGAACTTCACTCTATACTTTTCTTATTTAACTCTCAAGCAAAACATGGTGTCAATGCTAAAAAGTGTCTCACCTAAGTAAAAAAGGGGAATTTTTAGACATGATCATATAATACCATTTTTCATAATGCTTAATGCTTCTTATCTCCTGATCCATGCTTCATTTTTTGTAAATATACATACACATTTATATTGTTATTAGATCAAAGGAAACACATTTGCTAAATAGAATTTCATGCCCTTTTATGTCCGTAGTGTCCGTTACTTTTTTGAATTCAAATCTTTCAACGATCTTAACTGTCACTCTGATGAAACTTGGCCGATTTATTTTAAGACATAAACCTGTAAAAGTGTGTTATTCTAAAACGCAAACTTGTTAAGATATCACAACATGAATTTGACATGGTTACGGACACTACAGATTGTTTTTTTGCTTTTTAACCTTTTAACAAAAAAAAAAAACTATTTTTACAGGTCATCTGCTTCTAGAAGCTTACACCGATTTTAGTATCAATACTCATGAAGAAATAAGAATAATTTGCATTTTAAATGATTATTGTATGAAGCAAGACAGTATACTGTAACACCTGAAAAATGGCCACTTTTTGAGGCCAGATTTAAAATCATCTCCCCAAAACGGCTGGAGATAGCAATGTGAAATTTTTAGAGAGGCGAGATTGGTCACTTCAATTTCGCATAAACTTCACAAACTGTATTATATGTATAACAATTAACATTTTTTTTAATCAGCATCAATACTGTTTTTTGGTTGTCTTTAAGTTTCTGTCTCTAAGCTGTACCACTGTCGCATGCCTTCACACACAAAAATGACAAATAAAATAAAATAAATAAAAGGTATGAATTGCCTTTATAATCAGAAAGATAAGGTAAGTGAAATCATCCATGACTCATCCACTCTCTCACTCTCCACGGTCCGGCGCTTACCATATGGGGCCGAATCAAAGCCTGGACCCCTCAGGAACCAGCTGAGGCCCACCAAGGCACCCAGAGGACCGTTTAGCAGGACGGACCGTGATACAGCACTGGCAAGACAAGCGACCTGAGCAGCCCGACACCCAAAAAAGTGCCTGGGACAGATGGGTGTTTAGCATGAATGATTCGGTTACCAGAGACACCTGAACCAGTCCCTCTCTCTCTCTGTATATATATATGTATATATGCTCCAAGGACAGAAAGATACAGCAAACAGGCCGAACGTCCATTTGAAACACATTTCTGACTACCTTTTAACGTAAGATGTGGAAATGGTGGCTTCGAGCCCCGCCGTCCGTGGGTCGCCACACCCTCTACTATCCCTCCACATATGGCATGCAGTGCCAGTTAATGTTAGAGATATTATAAAACTGTATAATCTGTTTCCTCTTTATTCCAATTCCCAACCCTAATTAAATCCGAATATTTAAAAATTGCGATTAATCGTGATTAATCATCGGCGTTGACTATGATTAACTCGATTAATTTTTTAATCGATTGACATCAATCCCATTTGTCGGAAATTCTTCAATAACTTCAACAAACTGTAAAAAAACCTCCACAAGAAACAAAGCACCAGTGGGTCACACAATAACAAATTCTTCAAAAAAAAAAAAAAAAACACAAACAAACACGAAGCAGTGATCTGGCAGCATGTTTTACTGTGTCTCGAACACGAGAGTATTAAAAGCAGACTGCCCGAGACGCTTATGAGAGAGACAGAGCGACAGAGAGACACTGTCATCTCCGCTAGAGCTCTGAGATCACTTCCATCCCATAGTGGAAACTTCAAACTGACACAACCAAACCATCAGCAACAGTTCGATTCAAAAGTAAGGAAAAAAAAAAAAAAAAAGAAAAAAGTCCTTCTGTTCAGCCATTTTGTACTGGGTTGGCTCGGCGGGATGTGACTTTAATGGAAGAGGTTTGACGCCGGAGCAGCCGCCGATGTGCGCACTGGACTCACTGACATAATGTTAAATAATTAGATTCAGATATTGTTATGTCTTATTATATATATATATATATATATATATATATGTTATTACAGGCTATGATTTGGGAAAACCTACAGCGAATGTACAATGCAATTATTATTCATGTGTTTTTATTATCAGAGATTTGTAATTTTTTGAAACTATAAGGTGCGTTCATGTCAAACCGAGACATTTGATTTCAGAACACAGTTATGAGAGTAAAAACTCCCTTTAAAACCCCCTGCTACACTAATGCACTTATCACAGGGTATCACTGGGGTTTGGACACCATCAAGGTGGAAAGTTTTCTCATGATCAGTCCGCCTGCTTCCTGTCTGAAACGCTGGCCTCCCAGGAACTCCTTTAACCACCCAAACATGTGGAAATGTCTTGGAGCGAGGTCAGAACTCCCAGTCAAGGTCCTGTAACATGCAAGTGATGTTGGTGAATGATTGCGTGTACCGTTCCCACAGACAGATGCGTCTCTTCCACAAGTTTCTGACAAGTTATCTATTGATTTTTTTTTTTTTTTTTTTTTTAGGGATCAGAATGTTCACAGGAATGACTGCAGTGGGCTCCGAGCCACCTCGGCTGGGGTCATCACTCACGGATTTTGCTTAGTTTGGTGTAAAACTTAGGCAGTCACGTAATGTAATATGATACGATAAATAATCTGGAAAATAAGAAAATAGAAGCTGATAAGAAATTCAGCTTTAAGGCATGAGTGAGGAGGTATGTTTGAGAAAACTGCTGGCCTGTGGTCCACTACAGATATCGGGATTCAGATTTAATACTTGTTTTTTTAATAACCTTTCATCGATATCTGATTAGGGTTATGTTTAAGTTACAGGCAAATCATTATGTTAATCTATTTAAAAAAATTCACGTTTATTTGCTTGCACCCGTGTCCTTTTAGTACAGTGTCTCTTTTATAGTTCGTTACAATAGATTTACTCTGAATCGCCTATCGTTCTTTGTTGTAGTGTTTTTCTGCTACATGAGAACACAATTAGTGGTCAGAGATAGATTCAGTGCTTCTCTCATTGACCAGTTCACCACAATTAAATAAGAAAGACACAAACTATTAAGATCAGCAAAAAGAGATGTTTTTTTATTTTTTTTGTGGTTTGGAATGAGAACGTGAGTCACGACCCAAAAGCATATATCTCAGAGACAGAAGACAGAAAGATGATCTTTCTCTTCTGCTTCACTGCTTTTTGCATTTTCCCATCAAGAAGCTTCGTTATATTATTGGTGTATGGTATTAAGAAGTAGTTTTTTTCAGCCCCTAATTTCCACTCCTAAATGTCAGTTGGTTTACTCGAACCCGAAGCAACAAGGGGATGTCTCTCTAAAGACCTACAACTCAACCGATCATATCATCATGTAGTCTCTTTAGATCCATTCCAATCTAATAACTTTCCGCTTCCTGGCAAGCGCTGCTCTTGTTTTCTCGTGTTTATAAAACCACCTTCCCTTCGCGCATTCCCGAGAATCGTTTCAGTTTCTTCGGGTCAAACCCGAATTCCTCGCCGTTCCCCCGCACCCCACTTTTCTTGCGCGCTCGTCTCGTCTGTACTTCCTGACACACCGCCTGTTCGGTGTTAACGCAGTTTTAAGAACGAGACAGTGCCGGTGCGTCTGCAGCCTAGCGCCGCTGACACCAGAGAAAGCTGAAAGCTCATCTGCATATCCACAGGGTCTGCTGCTCACGCCCTCATGCTTTATGCATTCAGCAGCTCGCTCCATCGCTGGCGCCTAATCTCTCTCCCATGTGGAGGGAGTGGGAAGTAAAGAAATAAAAGAATCCTGCCAGTATTAAATATACAGGATGCACCTTTTCCTCTTAATCTCCGAGTTGAAAAGGACACACATGAAGACGGGGGTCGGGTCGATCTCGGTTTTACAGTTTGAGCCGAATCGCTAAACACGGCCATGCGGTCGGTAAGAGGAAGCTCTGGAAGCGAGGAAGTTCATTTTTATTATGCGCTTTAAGACAATGACTGAACTTAAAGTCCTGCTTTAGCAAAAACGGCCTCGTTTGCGCTGCCTTCTGGTTCCAAGACGGCCCGCTATCAATTCTGCTGAGATGCAGCGCGGTGTTAGTGCTTGGCATTAATGCAGAAAAATCTGATACATAGATTTACAGCCGCCACAAGGGGCCGGGGAACGTCTTGTTCTTAAAGGGCCCTACCGAGGTTTAAAACATGTTTCTGCAAAAACAAACAAACAAAAAAAACAAAAATAATTAGATAAAACTGATTTCAAATTCTGAACTAAACCGGTTCGTTGTACATGTTTTGAACAATATGAATGTAAAAAGAAACTGCATTCATAACTTTTTTAACTTTCTGTCCACATTTTCCTTCTTCTGTCTTTCCTCCTTCCCTACTTGCTTCCTGGTTTACCTCCTTCTGTCCATCTCCCTCGCTTTCTTTCTTCGTACCTGCTTTTCCTTCCTTCTGTCTTTTCTTACTTCTTTCTGTCTTTTCCCTTAATGCTTTCTGCCTTTTCTTTTTTCGTCTGTCACTTTCTGTCTATCCATCTTCCCTTCCTTCCTTCCTTGTTTTCCTCCTTCTGTCCATCTCTTTGTTCCATGGTTCCTGTCTTCTTTTCATTTGTCGGTCCCTTCTCCTGTCTTTCCTCCTTCCTTGTTTATCTCCTTCTGTCCATCTCTTCTTCTAATCTCCCATTCTTCCTTCTTTCTGTCTTCCTCAATAGTTCCTGCCTTTTTTTCTTTTGTATGTCCCTTCCTCTGTCTTTCTGTCCCTTCTTATTACTTATTTCCATCTTTTGCTCCATTTGACCATCTCTTCTTCCTGCTTCCATCCCTTCCTTCCTCTCTTCTTTCTTTTCTTTTCCTGCCTTCCTTGCCTCATTCATTAATTCCTTCCTACTTTTGGTCTTTCCTTTGCTCCATGGTTCCCGGCTTCGTTTTTTTTTGTGGTCTGCCCCTGATAGATGGATGGATGGATGGATGGATGGATGGATGGATAGATAGATAGATAGATAGACAGATCGATCGATCATGTATGTGCTGGTTCAGGCAGCACTGTGGTTCAGTAGTATTTGCAAGTCGCCCCTAGTGTGTGTTTGAGTGTGTGTGCAATAGGTTGACACTCCACCCGTCTCCTGCCCTATGTCCCTGGGATAGGCTTTATCCTTCCCATGATCCTACCCAGGATAAGAACTATAGATCTGGTATTTGGATGGATTTGCTGGTTCCTGGTTGGTTCCAGGAAAGGATATCATTGCACTGCTTTAGTCTAATGAACAACAGTGAATCTAAAGTTTGAAGTTATATTTAAAAAGCTTCAGAATCACATAAATCCCAAGGTTTTCCTGGCTCTTATTTGGCCCTGGTTTTGATTTAACCTGAGGGGGAAAAGAAACCTATAATAAATCAAAGGAACAGTACGCGCCCTACAAAACTACGCATAATTATCGATGGTTAATCCGTTTGGTAATGCGGGGGAAAAAATGATGATAATAATAAAAAGGAAAGACACTCGGCTTGTCACGTGGTTAGGACGCTGTGGGCCCGCGCATGAAGCCACACCGCTGCTGTTTAACTTTTATATCTGAAACTCCCTCTACGTTTCCACTGATTAAAAACAGTCTCGGAAGGCCTTTATAGTTAGAAGCAGACCTGGAAGCAGTAGGTGGGTCTGCTTCTCGCCTCTCGTGGTGAGAGCTATCTATTAAAGCATAATGGGCCGAAATCTGCGTGATTAAAGCTCAGGGAATAAGGGATGCAAACAAATCGACTCCTCCTACCTAGGACAGGCGGCGTGTTTGTTCCTGCGTGTGTGTTTATAGAAGGAAAAAAGAAAATAATCTCTAGGGTGTGTAGTTGCTCACATGGGAACGTGCGCTGCATCTTTCCGAAATTATCGATTTGACAAAGCAGGAGGATCCTCAGACGAGCGGCTCCCTACAGACTAATCGTTGCTTGACTGGTCTTCATTTTCTTCATTAGCTTCCACTACCATATAAGGCGAAACCAGGCTCCTGAGTCATTTCATTAGACGCTGTGTCTGGATTTCTGGATCGCTAGGAAATGGTGGGCACTGTGTGACATTTGCCGGCGAGCGTTCAGACCTGGACGCTGAAGCTGATTAGCAATGTTGTGTCTCCTGGAGGTAGACGTGCGCGGTTGAGTCGCTGAGCTCACTCTAAAAACTACGGGACTTTATACTTTCATGAGGACACTTTCGGTGACGGCTGAGACGGAAACGGACAGGGTTTGTGTACTCGAAGCGTGATCGCAAGACTGACACGTCCACGGTACAAAACCGCGTGATACATCGTAATAGTACATCATAAGTCTTCAGGCCCTGTAAGCTGAGAATGGAATAAGATAGCAGCTTATCTCATTTCGTGATGCTATTTTAAACCTTTGTCATTAACTTGACTCATTAACTCGGTCTATCTAACACTATTAAGTTTAAGTCATGAGGTCAATGCCGTTATAACATGACGCCGCAGCTGTCACAGGATCTGATAGTCATGATAACTTCGGTTCTACCTGCAAGGCTTCCATATCTATCATTTTTATTCATCATTGACCTATGCTGTGTTTCCACCACGGATCTGTGCCGCTTGAGTTGTAAGGGGTGCTGTATTATTACGTCACTTCATGTAAGGCATTAGCGGGAGCGGAGGCAGAGGACACATAGAGCTCCACCCCAACCTTCAGGGGAGGAGCAGTGGGAATTTGGAAAGGTTAAGCACACTGTGAGGCGTAATTTAGAAGGTGGAGGGAGAGAACAAGGATTTGATAAAAGAGGATTTAAACTTAAAGGAAGATGAGGGAGATCGAGACCAGAAGGTGGCGGTAATGCGACTTCCAATCAACGTAAAACAACAAGAAGAGGCAATACACGATATTCAATCATGTCCGTTTTATAATATTCAAGTTTGACTATAAGCGATGGCGGCACGCTGGTGTAGTGGTTAGCACTGTCGCCTTGCACCTCCAGGGTCCGGGTTCGATTCCCGCCTTTGTGTGCATGGAGTTTGCATGTTCTCTCCCTGTGCTTGGTGTGTTTCCTCTGGGTCCTCTGGTTTCCTGTATACGCCCTATGAGGGATTGGCACCCTGCTTTCTCAGGATAGGCTTCAGCCCCCCTGTGACCCTGCATACAGGATTATGTGGTGAGTGAGTATACTGTGTGCACATAGATAAAAGTGATGCAATTCAGATAAAAAGTTCAAATTAACTGTTTTGCAAAAAACAGGTAGCCAGCTTAATACCGAGGACTGGGAACACTCACTCACTCATCTTCTATACCGCTTTATCCTGTATTCAGGGTTGCAGGGACCTGGAGCCTATCCCAGGAGGCTCAGGGCATACCCTGGACAGGGTGCCAATCCATTGCAGGGCACACACACATACACATTATGGGCAATTTGGGGACACCAATCAGCCTAACCTACATGTCTTTGGACTGTGGGGGAAAACCAGAGTACCTGAGCAAACTCCATGCACACAGTAAAGGGAATCGAGCCTGGCCGGAAATCGAACCCGGACCCAGGAGGTACAAGGCGACAGTGCTAACCACTACACCACCGTGCCGCTTCACGGACAGGGAACAGATACCAGAAAATGGCATGAATGTAATCTCTGAATGAGTAGGAACAGAGCTACACCATGGATGCAACAGAGAGGCCAAGAACATTCCATATGGAACGCTAACATCGTGAGATGCCGCGCAGTAACATCAGATTATCATTAGTTTATACCGTTAACATGCTAGGGTTGGACCTGAGACAAGAAGCAGAGACTATGAACATCAATGGAAAATATTTTAATGGAAAAAATACCCATAGATCTGGATTTGCAAACACTAACCATATTTAATGCAACACCCCCGGTATTTAATGCAACACCCCCGGTACAGTGTACACTATATATATATATTAACTTTTATATATTTATAAAACTGCCAGTGACTTTATTCCTGGAAAAGAACATATGTTACAGTGTATTAAATCTCTGTGAGCCTCCAAGGGAAAAGCACTTGGAAAAAGGGGGGTGGGGGGTGACACAACAAGCAACGAGGAGCAAATGTGTACGTTTTGTGTCTACCAAGAGAGGTCTTGTCAGCCAAATAATGGGGCATCAATGGGAACACGCAGCATGCTGCACCCCGATTAGCATGCTGCTAAATGTGGAGATGGTTCATGAGGGAAATCACGGGTACATGGCAGACCTATAGAGACGCACCGAGGAGCTCTAGAGGAAGGGGCAGAGCCATCTTTATTTCTCTAGTGTTGATTTACCACAATTTCAAATGAAAAAAAAAAAAAAATGGTGAACACTCTGGGGTTCGTCTGTCCAATTAATGGAGGGAAAATTACTTGTGTTGGCGAGAGGAGCACACACAGGGACGAAAAAGCAGCAGACTGGTTATCTAATGATAGGTGGGAGCCGACAGTGAACACACCAACATACGTCCGCTGGGAGGTAAACAGTGAAAACCGCCCTGATGGATTGTGCAAAGGCACGACACAAACACACACAGACGTACGCGCCGCTCTTGATGGCTGTTCCGGTGGCCATTTCTGAAGCAAACTGCTTGCGAATGTAAGAAATGTCAAGTACATGCACTCGGGCTATTGTGGAGATCCATGCGAAGCCTGGAATGGAAGACAAAAAAAAAACTAGAAAAGAAAAGAGAAAATATGGAGCTTTCGCCATTTGGGTGACGGGAAGAGTTAATTATACGCACACGCGCGACAGCTCAAATCCGTGAGTCCCCTGATCTCAATCATGGGAGGGAAAGAAAAAAAAAACGTCAGCGAGGAAAAGAGACTAAGAGGAGCCCCTCGGCTTGGCTCGCGGCATCGAACGCTGAAAAATTAGCCAGCCTCTTATAATTATCAGCACTCACCTTAATTGACTCTCTGAGTCTGCTTGCAGAGGGACGCACCCTCGTAATAATAATGAAACACTACACAGGCTATAGACAGAGCAGAACAGAGCGCGACATCCCTAGTCGTTTAAATAGAGTCTGGTTTTCTTTTACCCTCCCTACCCCAGCTGAGAGAAAAAAAAAAAAGGAAGAAAAGAGAAGAGAAGAGAAGCAAGGAACATTTGGCAGAAGCAAATTCATCATCAGGTGTCTGGAGGTAGGGCTTTAATAGAAAAGGCAAGTCCCACTGAGCGCGCACCATGTTGCGGCCAGGCACGCATGCCCGCGAGCAGCAAGCCACTAGTCACAGTGGGCCGCCGGGCATTAGCATAATTTTATATAACACAGGCCCCCGCTCTGGAAATTTAATACATTTCAGCAGATAGCAGACCGCCATTTTGCATAATGTTTTTTTTTTTTCCCCTTTCCTTCATCTTTCTGTCACTGAAGCATTCTCTCTCTCTCGCTCTATCTGTGTCTCTCTACCTCTCCGAGTCATGCTCTCTCTCTTTCTCTCTCCCTCCTGATGCTGCTGCTGCTGAGGCTCGTCTTCCTCGCCCGCCCCACGGTGCCCCTCGCACCAGGAGAGGGGAAGTTCATTACCTCAGCTAAATCAGAATTAGTCCCTTCATTTTGACGGGGCGAACTTCATTAGAAAGGCCCTTCCATAATCCAACGGGGAGAAGTGATGAATCTACGTGGGGCGATAATTTGCTTCACACAGCACATTCAGCCGCTTCATCCATTTTTTTCCGTTCTTTTTTTTTTTTATACCTCACTGCTACGCTTCTTTTTTTCCCTTCTTCTTTTTCTTCGTCATCTCCCTTTGCTCTTTCTTCATGCGTTTTCGTTCGTAGTGTATTCTATTTTATTAGACCGAGAAGAACGGTGTGCTTGGAGAGAGGAAAACACCTGTATGCAATTAGCTAATGGCACGGAGCGCGGCGACGGACGGAGGAATAAGGAAAGCAGACTGGCGCGTCTCTTCTAAACCTCAAGTAAAAAAGAAAGAAAGAAAACGAGAAAGTTTTACATTGTGCGGTAAAGATAAGACAAGAGAAAAACAAAAGGAGTTGATTGTACTAAAGTTGCACAAGTGAAAAAAGAAAACACCATCGTATTATTAGCATTGGTGAAAACTAGCATGTTGTTATCTTCCATGCAAACCACAAATAAGGAATGCATGAAACCCAAGCCGCTGGAATGAAATACATCATTGCTGAGTGAGCCGTGGATGTGGGGTCAGCGAAATTTGCCTGCGGATCGAATGGGCACTTAAAAAAATGACTGTAGCGCGGATAAACACGGCCATAGTCATCAGCTCCATGAATCATTATGGCTCCTGTAGCAGATTCTCTACTGTGGTTTATAAAAATCAAATGCATTTATTCTAGAAATGATGGAGCTCAAGGCAGTTCATCGGAGCAGAGACTAGTTACAAAACAAATGTACCAAAAAAAAAAACAGTCTAACAGTCACAAATTCATTCAAAGGTATCTGATTTTAACATTCGATTATGCTAGTTCCTGGATCTATGCTAGCTAGCGAAACACACCGCCTCGATCTTATCTGACAGCTTATTCTTCTTGTCCTTTCTCAGTACCGCTTTAACACCCCCGCAAGACAGAACGACTAAATGGAAATGTGAAGTGGCGCCCCCTGCTGGCGCAGCCCACTGTGTCCCACCTCACGGAATCCACGCAGGAGCGCCAGTCTAATTTTGGCCAGTGCCAGCTCTCTCCTGGACCCCCAATTACCCTAGAGCGGCTCCGCGTGCTGCCGACATCTGCTTCGGCGGAGCTTCTGCGGCCCATTTATATTCCAGCTCATCTACATGGATATTGAAGATAATAATAAACGAACAGGGAGGAATAAGATGCAGCGCAGGGCTGTGTTTCAAACAGGCTCGCGCTGGCGCTGCCCGTCTAGGATGCTCGTTGCCATAGTTTCCGCGATTTGAAAAGGCGAGGGCGACCAATCAAACGCAGAAACAGGACACAATCAGGGGGAGAAATCAGATTGTTGTGGAGCACGACAAATGAATTAAAAGGCAAGGAGGATCAGGGCCTTTGAGATTGCACCCAGAGCCTCAAACAGCTGAACGTGCTTCTCCCGTGCCAAAAGCACAAAGACCTTCTGCCTAGACAATACAGCATGGGTTCAAAAACAAGGCATGGATACTGTTTTTATAATCATAATAATAATAATAATAATAATTGCATAAATAGAGCTATTAGACAGCTACATGTATCTTTTAATATCACAAAATACGTCATGATGGGAAAAAAAACAAGCAAAGTATATTTCTAGTATCTATCTATTAGTGGAGGTTTAGAGAACGGCAGCATTTTGTGCTTGACCTACTTCAGCACATCGAAGGTGTGATGATTAACTGATGAGTTGACTCAAGTGTGCAGCAGCAGTGAGGAACGCTGCTTTACTCGCTGAAAATAACACCGAACTAATATAATAAAAAATGTGTGACACACTCACAGCTGTATGTACAGTACAGAGTTCAGCGGTGATGGATAAAAGTTATTGTTATGGTTACTGCGCTCGCACACTGATTAATTTAATGCTGTTGTGTTCACACAGACCTTCTGTAAGAGAATGATGGAGGGTAGACAAGAAAAATATTAAAAACCATAATAATAATAAAATAATAATAATAATAATAATAACATTCTGATTGAGTGTCTTGATTGAAAGGCATTACTGCTTCCGGATGATCTATTTGAAACAGTGATGAAATGTAATGTAACTTCTACAGTCGAATAAAAAAATCTAATTTTAAAGATAAACTCAAATAAAAATAAAAAACATGCACATTAAATAAATTAAACAAATATAGAAATAATTTCTTTTTGTAGACGTTAAAAAAATCATTAAAATGTGTTTTATGCGTTTCAAGCACTGGTTGCCAAGCAATTCATTAGCAAAACTTTATAGACTAGGTGGCCACTTTAATAGGTACACCTGCTCTACTGCTCGTTAATGCAAATCTCCAGTCAGCCAGTCACAAGGCAGAAACCTAAAGCCTTTAGGCATGTAAAATTTAAAACTTTGATTAGCTCAAGATGATCTGCTAAAGTTCAAACTGAGCATCAGAATGTAGCTGACTTGGCTGTGGTTGGGCTAGTTTCAGTCTCTATTTTCAAAAGTGCTGCTCTACTGGGATTTTAACACATAACACATAACCATCTCTAGGGTTTACAGTGAATTATCTGGAAAAAAAAAATATATATATATCCAGTGAGCTTCAATTCTCTGGGTGAAAACTCCTTGTTTTTTGTTCCAGAGATCAGAGAAGAATAAAGGCAGCAGTAACTCAAATAACATCTTCTTACAACCGAGGTATGCCGAAGAACATCTCCGAATGCACAACACGTTAAACCTTGAAGGAGATGAACTACAGCAACAGAAGACCACACCGGGTGCCTCTGCTGTAGCCGAGAACGGAAAAACCGAGGCCGCAATTCACGAGCTCAACATCATTGCATCACGTATGTGCAGACAACAAATCTACAGCGACTGTGATGCGATCATGTCAATATGGACCAATGGGGTGTTTCCAGCACCTTGTTGAATCCATGCCATGAAGAATTAAGGCAGTCCTGAAACCAAAATGTGTCCGACCCAGTACCGGTCCCTGATGAGGGAGTGTATATTGCGACATATATCACGTACTGGATGTACTGCACATGAAGTCACCTTGGTCTGTCTAAATTAAACAAAGATGAAATCATTAATTAGGCTTTCAGTTAAACAAAGCTCTAAATCATGAACTGTGATTTAACGTTCATTAAATTAACTTTGCTTTTATTAATTCACAAGATTAGTTGAGTTTTTCCGCGTTTTACTTCATCTTGTTCTCTAATTAGTGATGTAAAACCTGTCAACAGTTTCTTTCTTTTTTTTTTTTTAAACAGTGGCACTTTGTGACACAAGTGATAGAGCAATCGAATTGTCCAGGGATGAGAACCCTGGCGCTCTTCATCATCGCAGCAAGTGGGACAGCCATGATTAAAACACGGTGTCAACATGACTGACGGCTTCTTCGAGAGCTCGCCGAGATGACAGTCGCGGCGGTATCGGGAGAGCGCTGCTTCATCTACGTCGAACTTCACAAACGCAATCAGACTAAACAAACTTCCCTCAACACAGCCCGCGAAGCTTACAAAAAAAAACAAAAAAAAAAACTTTTAAGATGCCTGCCAAAGGTGGAAAATTTCAACAATAAAAAGCACATAAAGGTAAGGGAGGAGTCGTTCCCATGGGTGTGTGTAAAGAACAAGATTCTCATTTTGCTGCACCAGGTTCTGAAGTGTTTGATGCTAACAGTGCGGGTTTATTCACTTCCTGTCTCTCTGAGGAGCGGAGTCGTGTCGTACAGGTAGGGTTACTCGCGGAACAGCACACTTATCTCTGCACACTCTCGACATTTGTCAACAGCTAGCGGAAAGGGAATCGACGTGCGAAATGGTAGGTGTGAGAAAGGCAATTTAATATTAGTCATGTTGCCTTTGCGATTCAGTTTTTTTTTTTTTTTTTTTTTTTTCCCTTCATCCAAGTGGAGATGCATCGTCACTAAGACAAGGTTGTGGACGAAACTCAAGTTGTGGACGCAATCTCCAGTTTTTGACGGAAGTGTCTGGGACGAGAAGTTCTTGTGAGAATTTCGTTTCA
This sequence comes from Clarias gariepinus, assembly GCF_024256425.1. Classification (NCBI taxonomy): domain Eukaryota; kingdom Metazoa; phylum Chordata; class Actinopteri; order Siluriformes; family Clariidae; genus Clarias; species Clarias gariepinus. Next base: position 14,778,558 of record NC_071100.1, on the reverse strand, counting down.
TCTTTTTTTAAATTTTTTTTTATAGAAGTCAGAGACCCGAACGCACTGACAGGGGGCCCCTGAGGGCGCTTGTCTTCACCTCTGAATCAGAAGACGAACATATCGGGTTCCCTCAGTGCTCGGTACACGAATGCACTCACAATCAAAAAACAAAATAAAACTTACAACCACACCCCCCTTTTAAAGAAGAGACAGAAAGAAGAAGCTAGAAGGAGTCAAATCCAGGTACAGAAGAACAGCCTTCAGTAATTCCCTCCCAGTAGACAGCCTAGCCTGCGCACTTGGCTCCGCAGGAACAGCTGACAACCCCGATCCTGCAGATTTCCACCCCCAAAGGTCTGTCTCACTGCCATCACTGCTGCCACCGCCTCGTCCCTGGAGACTCGCCACCCGCCGTCACACCAAATCATAGTCCTCCTCCATAGGGGTGTTACGGTCTTGAGTCGCGTCCCATTACCACGTCTGTTAAAGTGGATTTAAAGGCTGCAAGTTTCTCCCTTCACCCTCTCACCTGCCGAATCTGGCGGGAACGCTCATTGGTTAAGGGTGAACGAGAGGGGAAAAGAATCAGCCAGGAACACTAAAGGGGGGGAATGAACAACAGGGGCGTGTGCAACGGTTAATTTAATCGGGGTGCACAGCTGCACAAACAGGGGTATCGTGGAATTTCTGTCTGCTGGTAAAATTGACCGTGCATGAATAGCTCCATTTTCCTCACTGGGACAGGCCATTTTCCATATGTCCCAGTGAACTGTTGGAGCCGCTGGCCATTTTTTTTTTTCCTGCTTTTTTTTTTTTTTTTTACACCACTACCATAAACAAAGTGTGTATGAAAACTAGATCATGCAACGCATTCTTTTGTTTAACACAAAGCTCCTGCGCCTGCTGCTAGGGAAAATAACAAAACAACGAAAGAAAAAAAAAAAACCTTTGACCTACTGACCAACTTGTTAAATCCAAAATGTTGAAACAATGGCAATTTAAAGTATGAAGCGGTCCTGACATCTTGAACCCACATGACTGGAGGATGAACTACGCGCAGTGTGAAGAGTGCTGCCTTTTTTTTTGGGGGGGGGGGGATTTTTTCCTTCATTTTCTCCCTAATTTAGTCGTGTCCAATTCCTCCCCGTCACTAGGGGGGCTACCACATTAAGGCTATTACTACCACTCAGTCGAGGGAGGGCCGAAGACTATCACGTGTTTCCTCTGAACCGCGTGACGCTAGCTGACCGCATCTTTTCGAGCTGCTCGCTAAAGCACCATTGAGGGCGGCGTAACACACTCAGAGGACAGCACTATCCGCTTCCATCGCTTGCGTGAGCTTACAGACGTCCCTGATTGGCTGTAGAGCCGTGATTGATGTGAGAGCACTAAGTACCTCTCATCCCTCCCCTCTGAAAGAGCTCGGCCAATCAGCTCTCTCTAGACCTCCGGCTGCGAAAGGTCACAGCATTACACGGGGATCGAACTACTGTACGCTCACTCTTCTGCTCACATCTTCTTCTTTTTTTCCAACTGGCAGAGACTCCCTCTAGCCATTTGGAAGGATTAGAACTGAGATGAGAGAGTAGAACGGTGGGAAAAAAAAGAAAACTCTTCAATTTTTGAGTGATTTTGTGATGTTTGAGTATAATCTACTTCATACTGCATTAACTAATTGTCTTTGATGACCAAAGCCCAAAATTTCTAAACCCGTCTCAGTACTCTACCAGAAACCTTGCTATGATATTCCTTATTGCACACAGAGCATGCTGTGGAGGCTTTACAATAGGAGCTCTTGCATCTTTTGAATGCTTCTTGTGGTATATTTTTTTTCCCAAAATGTTGGAAATATTTGCAAATATATATCCTTTTTCAAGGAACACAAACCTAGAGGCATAAAGTAACCTGGAAGTCTGGCATAGTGAATTAAAAAGGACAGGTGGAGGAAGAGAGAGGGAGCCTGATAGCCTGGGGCTGGCGAAGGATGCGGTAAACTGAGCAAATGAAAAACTCTGGCCAGTTTACTAAATGGATTGTGTTGCTTTACAAAAAGCACTTTGTAAAATGATACCGAGGTGAAAGAGGAATAAGCGTCAGAAATATCCAAGACAACACACCAAGGACACACCGAATCACCCCTCTGCCCCCCATTTCAGTTATCTTTGCTAGCCAAGGCTCCAAGGTCGCTCTAGTCCAAGCCAGACTTTCCTCTGGATCCGTTTCCTCTCTCCAGGGGATGCTGGACTCGTGATTCAGTGCTTCACGTTAAGAGCAATTCACCTGCCTCCAATATCTCAGTGGTATGCTATCCTCCTGGGAAGAAGGGGGAACCAGTCAGAGCGTGAGCAGGGGGGAAAAAAAAAAAGTTTCCACATATGGTTAAGTCAAGCTGCTTGGAGGATTCTGAGCGTCTGCTGCAGGGAGAGCAGCTCCTAAAAGGCCCAGCTGGTACTTGGAAAAAGGCCTTCTGCATTACTACACCTCAGCGCCTGCCTCACCTCCCGTTTGGAGCTGCTGTTGGCCAACTCTTGCCAGCCATTTTAGATTCCTACCCCTCCCTCTTCGGACCCCCATTTTGCCATCCCTTCCCCTTTCCCTGTACTTCCACAGGTTCTGGATCCAATTGAACATTTGGTCTTCCACTGCTGCTTAATCAAATTCCTCCATCTGGCCCCCCTATCCCTGCGGAACAGGGGAAGGTGCAGCCGGATCCCTGGTCCAAGTGCATATTGGGAGGGAGGGAGGGAGGGAGGGTGGGAGGGTGGGTGGGAGGGAAAGAGGATAGGGCCAGGGACTGCCTACCTAACTTACCCATGCTGGTCAACAAGACCAGGTGGCGAGCCAGGCTAAAACCTTTCTTGCACCAGTCATAATCAATGTAGCATAGTGTAATTATTTAGTAACTAATGAAAGCATTAGTGTCCCACCGGTGCACCAGACAGCATTTGCCACAGGTATGAATAAGAGGGGGGAAAAAAAATGAAACGGTCTAGGTGCTTGAAGCCTCGTCTGCTATTCTTGCGGGAGTTACCAAATTGAGAGAAAAAACACGTCACCCTAAATTGAAACGTCTGAGCTCCTTGATCAGAACACCTGTGAAAGCTCAGGATTTGCTTCCTGCCTGCAACATCAATCATCAATCTTTTCCCAGCAAAAAGCACAGCATGATGACTAAGCCTATTCTCACATCACCACCGTAGCGCACGGCATCAGACATTTTGTTGTTGTAGAACAGCTATCCTCTCCATCGCCAGGTGGCAAAACATGTGTCAAATAATTAAACTGGTTTTACAGAACAGGACAACAAATGCAATGCAATTTGTTTCTTATCTTTCATTGGCCCATAGCAGAAGCACATGTGAGAGAGAGTAATTAATCAAACCACTGGAATATGTGAGCAGCAATTTCCACTTAATGGCACTTACAGGTATTGGGTCCCTGAAGTTGGCCATTTCGGCTCTGAAATGAGGATTCATTTTCCTCTTTATGGTTCTGACAATAAAATTGAGCAAGCACATTAAACAATATCCATTTCGCTGGATTCTGATAATGGCCAGCTGATGTGACTGTGACTGGGCACGAGGCACACTGTACATCAAACCACAACATGGCCAAAGATCCACAGGCAGACAGACATATTCATATTTATGAAGCGATACTACGGATATCTTTTATCTGTTTCTGATCTTTTTTTTCTCTAATGATCCCAGTGGTAGTTGTCCCAACTAAATTAAGAGTTACTTTTAAATTCCTAGTTCTGATTGATCAGACTCTGCTCTGTAGGAGACTAAAAGTGCTGCTACTTAACAAAAAGTCTCCAGTGTCCAAGAGGTTCAAAACACATTGGGATATACCGTTATACTGTGGGAAATAATCGCCTTCAAGCTGGCAACATTCACACCAAACAACTTACTTAATTTGCTTGATGGTAATTTTATGTCCTAGTAGAACTTAAGCATAACTAATGAGTACCATGGTTCACCATCGTTCATGGCTTTTAGATAAATTCACCCTGGGAAGTCGGATCACTATCCAACCAAGCCAATATCATATATAAGCCAAGCCAACCTAGCCAATATCCCGGATACACTCACTGCAATTCTGAGCAAAAATACAATTTAAGCTTGTTTCAGTCCGGTGTTATGGATGAGTTTTCAAGATACAAATTACACCTTAAGGACCATAGACATTCTTTGTATAAAAAAAAAAAAAAAATCATTGGATCATGCTATTTATACATAAAAAGTGGGCTTAGCATCTATTCCAGGGGATGCCCTGAATGGGGCGGCATTAACCCTTTAGACACATCATAGAGACGACATCATGGAAATGCCAAGCAGCCCACGATGCATGGCTCATGGGAGGGTTTGTGGGGAGGACATGCAGACATACAGTACCAGAGGCAGGATTTACATGTAAACCCCCAACCCCTTATGGTGCAAGGCAACTGTCCTCCCCCTGGATACAACCAAGCAAGCACAAATGAAAAGTTATAATGAGAAGTATTCGTAGTGGTTCAACTTTTCACATTAGCATCCAGGAAGTGCACAGTGATGAGCCTCACCAGGCTGAATTCAAAACACAACACCAGATCCTTGATGAGTGAAAGTCCATTTCCCCCACTGCTACTCTAACCACAGAGCTCCCAGTCGTCCAGACAGAGACATAGAGCATATCACTCTCTGCTTTTAGTGGCACTGCGGCCTAGCCTTAATGGCACCCATGTCCTCTTAAAGCTTTATTCTCCCCCTCCCGGTTTCCTTCTAAAGAGCCCCTAAGAAGCTTCTGGTTTCAGTAATTCCACCAGGATCCAGACAGCAAAACAAGAAACAATCAATCGCTCCCTCTCTCTTTCTCTCTCCCTGAACTTATAATGTAAGTCTTACATAACTACTTAGCTAATGAGCTCGCTCTGAATCCATATTATGAACACAACTAGATTTTCAATAAGTGCGAGAGGTGTTCAGGTCAAACTGGGACTTTTGATCAGATCACAGTTATGAGAGTTTAAAACTTCTCTATATAATTCCCCTGCAACACTAACGCACTTATCTCAGAGTTTCACTGGTGCCTGGATACCATTAAAGTGAAAGCTTTTCTCAGTACGCCGGAGCCGTGATCAGACTGCCTTGTTCATACTGGCCTCCCAGGAACTCCTTTAATGGCGCGAACCTGTGGAAATGGCTTGGAGCGAGGACAGATGTGTCTCTTCTGCAAGTTGGCGACAAGATATCTATCGATTTTCAAAGATCAGGCGTTCTACTCGCTGAACATTCACGGGAACAACTGCAGTGAGAGCTATTTCAGCCGGGACTCGCAGACGTACAACCTTCTTTAAAAACGTTTACGCCAAATGTTCTACTGCAGCTTAGAGTCTCATCACCGTACGGTGCATGAAGGCTTCTGTAAATGTCAATCTGTTTACGCCTTCATTCACGTGAAATGTCATAACAAGTCCCGGTTTGACTTGAACAGTTCTAATATAAAAGAAAGAAAACCAAAAAAATTATATATATATCAAATATTTCCCAAGCAGTCATAAACAGGTCACCTCTAAATAATTAAACGAAGATGCTTTTGTTATCGAATCTTTTTTGCCCGTGTCCAGATCATGTGCTTCAGTGACTTCAGAGAGAGGTAAAGATGGGAGGAGATGCAGGCAGCAGGAGAAATAAATAGTGAGCAGAATTCATACAGGGTCCAAACACACACACACACACACATGCACGCTAACACATGCGCACCACTCACACATGCTGCGTGTAAGTGTGTGAGTGTGTGCACGAGTCCCAAGGCAACAAAGATGCATCTCTTCTGCATTTGGCCCCCTTATGGGCTCCAATCTTTCCCTCTGTGTCGCCAAGCCAACCCTTTTATTCTCCCCAGCACTCTTTCCTCTCTCTCTCTCTCTCTCTCGCTCTTTCCCTCTCTGGGGTTTAAATACTTCACTCTCTGATGGCTGGATTTTCTTAGGCGCATCTTCTGCTTCATAAGAAAAGCAAACAGCCTTAGATATATTTTTGTACCTGCACTTTTGTGTTAAATTTAATGTTTACTTCACAGTACCTAAAAAAGATAAAAAAATAAAATGCTTTCTCCATATTTAAACACACTCTCACACACTATCTACCGATCACTATGTACTTTTTTCTTTTTTTTCCACTTGCGCGTTAAACTGTCCGCACATGCTTAATGCTTTCTTGAAGATACTGTAACGGAGGCTGGTGATGAATTTGTCATCGTGTCGTATCAAAAACTCATTTGGTTGAGGAGCAAGATTTCGGTAAGAAGGAGACAAAATAAAAGATCAAATTCAATTGCCTTTGCTGCTGGCCAAGCCGTACCCAATGACGCGCAATAATCTAATACATGATGCTATCACAATATCAGCGAATCCTACGGCAACTGCAAATAATGACACAATATTCCATCTCTCGGAGGACTCGGAGCGCTCCTTTCCCCTAAATGAGTTCGGTTGTTTGTCTTTGTGCCTTGTGACTGCTCCTGCTAAAGACGTGCTGCTCCAAAAATAAAGCGGCCAGGGACAGGAGGGATCATCGAATCGTACCAGCGTGGATCTCACGGCCGCCGATGAGGGAGGGAGGCGCTCACACGTCGCTCGCGCACAAATAACAGGCGACGCTGAAAATAGCGACGGTTTAAATAACTCTCACTAAAAGTATTTGATTATAATATCTCTCGACACAGACCTGAGGAAATTAAGGGTTCGGTCGAAACAGTTAAAGACAATGTGTCCTGCTGGAATGAGGGGGGATAACATTGTGATGTGTGGTGGCATGGACCATGAAAGAGGCACAAAAGAAGAGGAAAAGTTAAAACTTAAGACAGAAAAAGAGAAAAAGAAAGAAGATGGAGAAACTCCCTCTTTTTCCCTCTCTCTCTCTCTCTCTCTCGCTCCCCCTCCTTCTTCCATTCCTCTGCTCCCCCAGGAGACTTCCCTTGATGCCAAGCATTCATCATCTAGCCTCTAATATCAGTTATTCAGTGGCTCCTCTGCTTACAGCAGAATTAATTTGGGCTTTAATTACTCTCATCGGTGGAATGCTGATGAGGGAGGGAGAGGAAGCAGCCTGGGACGCCGCTCATTCCGCCGCCTTCATTCAGGACTCAATTCCAGCAGGACCCAGACGCTGGCAAACAACCGGCAGGCCAGCCAGGAGCGCCACACCGGGACCCGCTGCCGCAGAGACGGGGGGATGGGGGGAAGAGAGAGAGAGAGAGAGAGAGACAGGCAGAGAGAGAGAGAGAGAGGCAAATAGATGGAGAGATGGATGGATGGAAAGCGAGGCGGCGAGACAGGAATGAGGGGAAAACTGAAAAGGGTGTAGAGTGATACAGAGCATGAAGGGAGAGAGAGGGGATAAAGAAAAGATCAAGTGTGGAAGAATAAGATGATGAAAGACACAGTGATCAAGTGACAAGGAGGTAGAGCGAGACAAAAGCCTAAAGAGAGATAAATGCCTATAGAAACCGGATTTTTTTTTTTATGCATTACAAATGTGCCACAAAAATAGCTACCAAAACTACCAATTAAAAAAAAAACTGGCAAAGAATTTTAAATAATAATAATAATTAAAAAAAAATTAATGTTATTAAAAAATCTTTTAGTATTTCTATTACTTCTATAGATATTACTATCTTAAAAAAAAAAAAAAAAAACTTTAAAAAGTCCTAACACAAAATAACTGCAAAATCGTTTATTTTTTGGTTGAAAGAAATAAAAAAAGTAAGAAACAAATAAATAATTTGTTAAAGTTTGAATAAGACAGTAAAAAATATTTCCAATCTTTATAAATAAATTTTTTTTTACATGAAACTTTACAAAAGTATTTTTTTTTACCAAAAATTTCTCCAAAAATCCATTTTTTATTTATTTAAATATCTGTAGACATTTCAACAGAAAATGTCTATAAAAAATCTATCATTTTTATTTATTTAAAATAAATGTGTAAATATTTTCTTATAAAACATCAACAAAAAAAAATCTATTACTTTTTTATTTATTTAAAGTTTAAACCAAATCCATTAAAAGTTACAGTGCAAAATCCCTGAAGATTTTACTTCCCATTAAAAAGATAAGATATTGCCTATATTTTAGAAGTGTGTTATGATGCAGTATTGATATAATACGATCGCAACCTGCACTGCTATTATGTTCACATGTGTTGACGGCGATCATAGTTATACTATGTGCAACATGCCTGACCTAGCGAGCGTCACGCGCTGGCTTTGAGAACCAGCAGAACATGAGGAAAAAGCAGCACTTGGGTTTTTCCTAAACCCTCTGCCACGCTTATGGAATGCAGCATATTGGCTAAGGATTGTGATTGATTGGCCGAGTCTGCCATAGCAATTCGTTTGATTAAATGGAACCACGGGACTCCCGGCCAAGTCTTAATGAAGCAGCCATCGAAAAGCTGGCGGAAAAAAAAAAAAAGTCAGGAGGCGAGCCAGGAAGCCTACTGCTCGAGTCGGAATGGGAAATGAGTTGCGGGCGCCTCTCGACTGCAGGACGGAGTCACGCAGGACGCTCAAGTGCGGCCACGATCGGCCGCTTTCGCAGTCCAAGTACACGGTCTGCATTGGAACGTGCTATAATTGGCAAAAAGCGATAGGTCACTATTGGCTACCAAATTGTACAGTAAAAGTGCTAGATGAGCCAGCACAGGATTATAAGCATACAGAAGTTCTGAATGTGTCAGTAATAATAGCAGTAAAGTTTTCCACAAACGGTCAGACACATCATAATAACAAAAACAGCAAGAATAGGACAAATTTTCAATTCTATCTTAAAAGTTAAACAACGCTGTTAAATCAGTTACAGATTGGTGTGATGCAACCTGATGTAAAAAAAATATATATATTTTTTTTTCCAAAGTGCAGCGTTCTTATACCACAGATAATTCTTTGCTTATAGATTATATGCTGTATCTGTAACTTACCCCAACCAGTCACAACATTATGAATGTTAATGGGTGGGCTGAGCAAGACTGATTACTAACTACATACCAGTATAATAGTGGCCTGATCATTAGTAGTACATTTAGTTATTTTGCAGACGGCCTTTTCCAGAGCGACTTACATTTTTATCTCATTATACATCTGAGCAGTTGAGTGTTAAGGGCCCAACACGGACAACTTGGTGGTTATGGGATTCGAACCTGGGACCATCTGAGCCGTAGTACAATGCCTTAACCACTAAGCTACCCCTGATCTTTATCATCCCAGGCCCACCCATGCCCACCAAAGCCAGCCCATCTAGTCTAGCTAAATGTCAGAGCTGGCCATGAAATAAAGACACCAAAACACCCAGTGCACCACAGATCACTGTGTCCGGAACCCAGCAGGCAAAGATTTCAAGGTTGTGGTGATCTAAATTCCCTAGAACCCAATCTGATCAAGAAGTCATGGGATGCACCGGACAAATAAGTCTAATCTATGGAGGTAAAACCCTGCAACCAAGAGCACCCAAAGGATCCGTTGCCAACATCCTGCCAACATCCTGGTGCCAGACACCACACCATATCTCCAGCGCAGCGGTCCTGTGGAGCTCAGATCTGACGCAATGGCACATGGGGAACCAGAAACCTACCTGTGTATGTCAAACTATTACTGGAAAACTAAATTATAACATATTGAAATAAGTGCATTATTACTGCAATACTGTAATATAATAATATATTAGTTCTTAATAAATTCTCATTTTTCATTGATAAAAAGACGTTGATTCATTTTGTATAAACAGCATCTCAATCAACACCTTCTGACCAATCAGAACTGAGAATTTATTAAAAACTAATGTTGCACCTGTTGGTCATACAGTATACAGTATGTCGTTCCTGAGCTCTCAGTGATCCAGACTCCCCCTTCCCTCTGGACCTGTCTGACTCATCCTGGTGCCCCGCTTCTGGTTGGAGATCTCGTCACATGGATGCCTTGATGTCTCTTTGCGATGTCTGAGGACGGTTTCACTCTACCATGAAGATGGTTCTGGCCTCGTCTGAGGACTTGACTTGGCTACAGTCGCTCGATAGTTCAGGACTGGAATTTCCTTTCAAGGTTTCTTCCTATTGCCATCTCAGGGAGTTTTTCCTTGCTACTGTCGCCCTTGGCTTGCTCACCAGAGACTAACTGACCATTTTGATTCATACACATTCACACTCCATACAAACTTAAATAATTATTTTGATTGTGTAAAGATGCTTTGCGACAATGACAATTGGTAAAAGGCCTAAAGGAATAAAATTGAATTGAATTGAATATACATAGCCAGCTGTGACATACATCAGGGATGTCTCCAATGATACAAATTTGTCCACGGTACTGTATATATCAGTTCCCACAAACATATACCAAGCTTTATCAGTCTAAATAGAAGGCAACATGTCCTAACTCCAGCTCGCCTCTCTTGAACCCGAGCGCTGATGCCTAATTCGCTTCAATCTGTCGGCTTAAAAGGCTTGCGAGCAGGAAAAAAAGGTTCCACTTCACATCTGGAAAAAAACGCGCCTTTTTTTTTTTTTGTTATCCCAGAGCCCGAACATTTGTGTTAATGGTAACACGAGTATTGACTGTGTAATTATGTGGAGCACCGTCTCTACTGGGAGAGCGGGCGGATATCAGAATAACACTGCCATAATTAATGTATGCCAATACTGCATGAGAGAGGAGGGACTGAGAAAGCAAGAAGGAAAAAAAAACCCAAACAACTGGGCTGAAATTAATAATCACAAGGACTTCAGTCACACGAACAAACACACACACATAAAATTATAAACATGAAACTAGATAACGTTGCTCAAGAGGTAAGAGAGGACACATGAGGAGATAAAGGTTGGACGCTGATCATGCCAAGGCGTAGCTGCAGTGTACACCCATATTCACTCCATCCATAGGGTTAACAAGACTGTGCATCAGTAATCCTGCACTGTGAAACGATGGTGAGAAGTGCTTTTCGCAAAGTTTTTTTTTTTTTTTTTGCATGAAGTATCTCCGAGCAGTGCTGATATCTGCAAACACACACTAAAATTTTACAAGAATAAACTGTAAATTCATGATGGAGAAGCAAACAAGGTCAAAAGTCATTTCGCCCACAGCGCTTTCTCTATCTGTCTCTCTTTCTTTCGCGTGCACACACGCGCGCGCACGCACACTCACATAGATTGTAAAGGAGCTGTTAGCTGTTCCGAGGAGGTCACGAGAGGAGACGTGATCCTCGAGCGGGGGGGGCTGGGGGGTGCGCGCGCGGCCCTCGCGCAGGTGGAGAGGCGCTCGTAGGCAGCACGCGAGCCTCTGACAGTAATGAGCTTCTGGGTCATCACTGCTTCGCACATTAATATTTCTTAATGATAATAATCATTACGCCAGACGCATCTTTTCTCAATGTGAAAGTGAGCGTGCGTGTGCGCCTTCGTGCGTGGAAAGGAGGGGGGAGGGGGGGAGGGTTTGCGTTGGTAGAAAAACGCTGGCAAAAAAAAAAAAAAGTGCCAGGGAGGCAGTGTCATTAAGACAAAAACAGTGTGTGTGTGAAAGAGAGAGAGACAATAGCTATCATCATTAATGGGATCAAACAGCAATTAACACCTCTTAGTTGTTAAAAAATGGAAATGCTGAGCGCGCGCTTGGCCTTTAGCCTCGGATGTTGTAGTAACATTTTTTCCGACGGTTTCCCCTCGCGCGCGCGCTTCCCGCTTCCTTGGGAATGGCCCTCTCGAGCCGCTACTCTACTCCAAACTGTCCAAAATCAACTTTCAACTTCTGAGCAAATCCTATAGTGCACATTCACCGCATTAAAAAAAACTCTCACTTTTATGCCTTCAACATCATCATCATTATTATCAAGCCGCATCCAGTCGCGTCTACTTTTGGCGGCAAAAACCCTCGGCTCATTTAATACAACTGTCAGAGCAGGCATATCACAGTCCATTATCTGTCCTGTCCACATTCATTATTGAAGCTAATGATCTGTTGTCCTCCATGCACCTCATTGAAGGGGGACTACATTAGAAGTCGCTCAGTAAGTTAATTAGTAATTATAAACCTTAAGGATTAATCAGAGCGAGAGCGGCTTAAGGTTTGCGTCTCCGATCCAGAGATGTCGGGGGAAGGGAAGGGAGATGGAACGACAGTGGAGACAAAGGACGAGAAACGAGTTCGACGAGCACTTTTAGGATTAAAATAAATAAATAAATAAATAAATAAATAACTTTGAAATGTACATTTTCTCATTTGTGCAATCAATGTGTCTATTTTTTTTTTAATATAAAAAAGGGCCGCATTTTCCTTCAACCCACAGTCAATGTAACTCCAAAGACAAGAAACTCCTCACAAGCACCAGCCAACACCCTCGTGCACTGTTACGATTCCCGCATTCGCTCCAATTCAAGAAACCAGCATTGATAGGAACGCGCGCGCTGACATGAAGCCGAGGCATCAACCACTGATGCAACCGCGCGCCCATAAGGACAAACCTTTCACATCTGCCTGCGCTGGAATTAATCACATGATGCAAACTCTGCCTCTGCCTTACAGCCATGTCCAGCGCTAAAATCACTTACACCTCAGCGCTGTGTTTAATCTGCGAGTCCGATTGGTCAGAAGGTGTTGATTCGCCTTCTATAAGGAGAACTGACAGCGATTCTGGCTGCGAGGCAGATCACAGGGTTTATATTAATGCGCTCGCTGGATGCTAACCTTTCTAGAGTAATGCATTTTAGAGTGGCTCATTCACGGGAGCTGAAACTGATTTAAAAAAAAAAAAAAAAACTTTTTTATTTAAAAAAAAAAAAAAAAAAGTTTTCTGGAAAGTTTTCTTCCAGGGGACTTTGTGCTTTATGGTTTCTTCGGTACATTGATCAGGAAGGGTTGTTATTGGAAAATAATCTATACCAGGATGGTAACAGTAACTCAATCAATTAATATCTACCTACAGCAGCACACTTTTACATCTTTTATTCCTTAAATAAAGTTTTTTTCTGATATTTATGATATTGCACTTACTAATGTTGTTTAATCCCCTGCAACTGAAACCAGGTAGGGAAACACAAAAGTTTGCAGGTTTAAGGTCTTAATAAGATTATATGACATTTATTAATTATTATCTTATTACTGTTTTTATCCTTGAGTCTTTTTTGCATTTTAAGAGACAAAGACTACAGATCCAGTCGAGTTGTACAGTGCTACCTCAGCATACGAACTCAAGCCTTAAGAACTTTCACCTTAAGAATGAAAATTTGTCTCGGCACACGAGTGACCAAACTGACTTGACCTGAACAAGCTACGTAAGTTGCGCGTACACTCAAACTTTTTAAAGGGATGTAAACTTCTTGACAGGACACAATGCAGAGTGTGAGTGAGATATATTGGAAGTCTATTGGAATGGAGGAGTTGTGAGGTCAAAAATAAGATGAGGAAATGGACAAGTATAGCCAACACAGTCGGAAATGCCAGTAATAAGGACAGTAATAATAGCTAGGAGACAAACATAATGATCACTTAAAATAACTATTGTTCGGATGGGAATGGGTGGAGGCTAAGCTTTTAACAGTTTTTGTCAGGTTGGTCAGCTAATATGAGGTCATACGTAGGAACTCAACCAGATTTGTCATTATCAAGAGTAAAAAAAAAAAGCGAAGGTTAATTGCAATAAATGTACAAAATTTTTCCTTTTCCAAGTTTTCACAAACTTATCATCAAATTTGCTTCATTTGCAAATCATCGATTTGCTTCGTGTCAAGGTCTAACCTGATTGTCTACCCCTTTGCATTATGACTATCAGGTAGTTCAAAAGGATATAAATAAATAGCAGCACTCTGGCTGGGGACCGGGGCAGACTTGGCGGCTGGCCGTTGGCCCGAAGCACCTGAAACCTATTAGAGAGCTTTGGAACATTCTACAGGGTTCCACCGCTGCGGCCAGAGGGCATCGTAAAGGTCTTCGCAGGAGAGAGCTGTGCTAATCAGCAGCCCGTTCTCCGGCTGACCCGGGGGGGTGGGCAAGGTGAAAAACAAGAAGAAGTTGGACACGTTAAAGGCAAAAATCTCTCGGTGAAGCTGTCTCACTGTTGATGTGAGGGGAAAAAAAAGAAAAAAGGAAAAACACCTGTCTTGGGGACGAGGAGGCCTTTAAAAGCCCCTGATTATTACTGTTTAGTCATATCTAGAGTATTTAATTGACCTGGAGTCATGCATGACATTATAAAAAGTCTTCTCAAGCACTACTTTTCTCCTTAACAAGCTGGATTCGACATGGCAGGTCACTGAGTTTCCTCATTCGCTTTAGCTGAAGACAGAAATCTGTGATATTCATTCAAGTTTACTAGGAGCTCAACATCTACAGCATGTGAGGAATAAAACTCTCGGCGGGAAAATAATCAATGACGACGCAAAGATGTAAAGAGGTGGAGTTATCGGTACATCATAAAGGCTGATTATTTTCCCATGCTGTGGCGTTTTACTCCTTTTATACCACATCAATTTGCCAGTTTATTAAGGAACAACTCATCCGTTTAATGTTCATGCAACTCGTGTAATCGCAAGCCATCCTGGCCTTCAAAGTCACCATGACACCTCTCGACATGCGGCCGAGCTTCTACAACATCCCGGCCGAATGTGTGCTTTGTGCATATGGCCGTATTTGCTCAGCCGTATTTGTATTGGACGTGTCGTGTCTGTGTTTGTGTCATGTGTGTTGCATGTGTGCATCTGTGTTTGTGTATTACAGTGGGACTGTGCGCCAGCGTGTTTGTGTGTCACTTGTGAGTGAGTGTGTGTCATTTGTACGCGTGCGTATGTGTGTGTGTGTGTGTGTGTGTGCTCTGCGGGTATGGCAGGCAGGAGTGGACAGATGGCTGGCCCTCTCCTCTCTCAGCTGCAGGAGTGGAGGGTGCAGTAACTGCGCCTCTTCTGCGCTGTTGACCTTGCCATGGCCATCCATGTGCCTGGCACTCAGCCGCACCACCCAATCCACTCTATCCTTATTATTAAAAACGCACACACACACACACGCAGACATTAAATCACATACAAACACACACACACAGTGTATGCTAGTTATACTAGTACAACAAACATAAGTTGTGTAATATATATATATATATATATATATATATATATATATATATATATATATCTTATGTTTGTTAGTGGCTAATACGCATAACCTAATAGTAGCATATCAGGCGTCGCCCCAAGGAACGTAACATCGGTGAAGCTGAAAATATGAACTCACAAAAGTACTTTGGATTTTTTGGGAAAAAGAGCTTAAAAAGTCTTACTCTACATTACCCCATAAATCAGTCAGAGACAGAATACCGGCTGTCGGATCTGCCCTTTTAAAGCCAACTGACTGAAGCCAAGCGATCTAAGTGTGAATGATGTCTCGGCCTTGACCTTTTCTCTTTCTTTGTACATATGGGACCAGGAGACAGAGGGAAAAAAAAAAAGAACTGATAACTGCCAAACCCATCAAAGACGCCACATAGGGAGCGAGATTCCATTCAGAGTTAAGGGCTGCGTTGGGACGAGGCCAGTTTTCCAGGTCCAACTTCCTATCTAACCTTGGTCGTGGGCGTCTTTCCATTCCGACCCTTCCATGCCTTCTTCCATGACCGGACGTTTGGAAGGCCGAACGCTACGAGCCACTTCTTAATCCTAAGCATTCAGCTTCAGAACAAGGGATGGCATTAAGACTGCTAATGTAATGCGGCCCCTTGGTCGCTCACCATCAATAAAACATGCGCGGGAACTCGGGGTGAAAACGCAGAGGGGTCTTTCACCTCTGGCGGCTCGAGGAAGGAGAAAGTAAAGACACAGAGGGGATGAAGGGTGCCTATCAAAATCTGAGTAGGGTAGCAAAGAAAAACCTAAACAAGTTTAGAAAAGGATGAAGAGACATATTCGACTTAAATACAGTATGTAAGAAAAAAAAAATTATTTGAAAAGAAATATTGTTCAAAAATATATATATTTTATTTTTCTTAATGATTATTTAAAATAGATAGATAGATAGATAGATAGATGGATAGATGGATAAATAGATAATCCCAAAGGAAAATTGTATAAATTATATAATTGTATAAAATCATATAGTTAAGAGTACATAAAAGAGAATAGTCTATGAAAAGAAAAATCAATAAAAACAATTTCAACACTAATAAATAAAAAGAACTTTAAATAAACCTTATAACAATACAAGTACTTAAAAGGAAAAATACTACTACTACTAATAATAATATATTTAAATAAATAAAAAATACATAGAGCTTTTCAAGATGTTATTTACATCATTCAAATATTATTTCCAATCTTTTCCTTTAAATAATTTGTACAAAAACGTATTTTTTAGTCAAAGAAATAAACCATGTACGCAATACATACAGCCCCTGCATACAGTATGAAATAAAACTAGAGAGATCTACCGAGCCGTCCTATTAAGACTTCAGCTAAAAGTCCACATCCTCTGGCAAAGGAAGAGTTTCCGTTTGTAACAGGAAGCAGCCAGCATTCTCAGTCTCAGCTGTTACACAATAAACAGTCCAATAAATCACTAATAAAATAACATAGAACTATGCAGACTTACAGACAGACAGACAGACAGACAGACTTACAGACAGACAGACAGACGGAGGTAAATGAACGGAGTGTCTAGTGGTGCGCATCGATTTTCCGGAAAATAATAATTGACTCTGAGCATCCTGTGCGGGTCACGTGTAGCATAGATTGAGCAGACGCCCCGTTTTTTTATTAATTGGTGATTAATAACGCCTCACCATTCATTAGTGCAGTCACCTCGGTGCAGTGAAGTGTGGCTGTGTTAATAAGTAATTACACACACCTTTCTGATCAATGACTTCTCTCTCTCTCTCTCACTCGCTCGCTCTTTCTGTCTCCCTGTCTGTCTCTGTCTTTTTTTCTCCATCTTACTCACTCTTAATGTCAGAGCTCTGGGCTTTGGTTCGCACTAAAGAGAAATGTGCTAACATTAGGAATTTTATTGCTTTGGGTATTAGAATCTAACATTTACATTAGAATAAAATCAACAGATAATCGATCTATTTGCCACCATTTGGATTGATATACAGTACTGTACTGTATACCAAATCTCCAAGACCCCGATACCACCCCACCACCCTCCCCCTGGCACCGGCTTGGTGTATTTGTTATAAAGTCGGTTAACATTCAGTAAACACGTCACTGCTCAAACTATTCTCGCGGGATCCTCAGACAACAGTGTCATGGATAATTTGTGTTCTCAATTCCAGGCAGTCTCCTATTCTCTATTTTATTTATATATACTGTATATATTTTTTTTCACGACAAAGCATGCATGTAATGCAGACGTACACAGCAGAGGAGGAGGAGCCGGACTAGGTGTCAGGCTGGAAATCGAAACGAATTTGAAATCTAAAGTAAAAAAAAAAAGCAGAAGGCAGGAACGAGGAGGCAGGATGGAATCTCTTGTCTCTCCTGTTCTCATCTCTCTGCTTCTCATCTCCTCGCGCTTGGTAGCAGCCCACGGTTCTGCCTCACACAGAGCGGCCAGCTGTACAGTAAACGTGCGCCCTACTCTGCCCCCTAGCCCCCTCCACCCTTGCCACCTTCCCACCTCCTGCCCATCGATCCAGGCCTCTCTCTCTCTATCTCTATCTCCCTTCCTCTGTCCCTTTTTCCATGTTGTGGATGGAAGTCTGGGCATGCACTCAGCTTTCACTCCCACCTTGCAATAAAAAAAATGATAAAATAATATATATATATATATATATATATATATATATATATATATATATATATATATATATATATATAAAGAAAACACACCAAAAGGTGACCCTCTAAATCAGCTTTTCTATGAAATTCCTGACTGTCCTTCCAAACGTCATCCACCTGTTTGGTACAAGTTATTTGGCAAGGGAAAAAAGCCAGTGGAGATAAAAGCTGAAACTAGTGATCCACCCATGAGGTCCTAACCATTCACTGATAGTACCCTCAGCATCCAGAAGCTAGAGATAAATATACTGTCATGCATCATTAAAGTGGCTCAATGTTGTTCTCAAAGTAAAAAGAACTGCTGAAATCTGATTGGCTGAGTATTTTAAATAAATCAATATGTTGTTGTTTATTACAAATCCTAATTCATTTCATAAATAATTACTGAGGTTCAGTCTATACCAAGTACTAAGCTTGTGAAAGTCTTGTTTATCGTAAGTGGATCAAGACAGATTTTCCCTTTTTATTCCAGCCAAAATGTAAAACAATGAATCAAAGCAGCACCAATTAAGAGCACATTTTATGTAAAAAAAATATATATTTATAATGGGTCTTCTTCAGTTTGCATGCTCAAACAAAAAAATGAATATTTAAAAATGTGCATCTTTTGTTTAGATTGTTCCCCTATTATGATGTCATATAAGAAGATACCCCTTGCTTGTTGCTCAGCCCTGTTGTTTTCTGTGTGGGTGTGGCTCAGCAGTAGCTCATTTACATAGACACTAAAACGGCATGTTCGGAGAAGGAGTGAAACATTTGAAATTGAGGTATAAAAAAATGAAGATTCAGGATAGTGATCTCTGAGACCATAATATGGGACCTTTAAACTACGCTTTTTTTTCTAGGTTCAAAAACGAGTGCTATATATGGTTTGGTTTGAATGAATCATTTAAAGGAAAAAAAAGAAGAAGAAGAAGAAGAAGAAGAAGAAGACTCCTAATGACCCACTGGAATCATAAAAAAGCCAAGGAGCTTTGGAAGATTGCTGGATGCCTGAGATGAAGGGCAGATTAGACCTTTTTTTTCTGCATGACGACCTCACATCAGGGTACTGAGATGTAAGCAAGAGGTTTGGCTCAGCAGGAGAACATAGAGGAAAAACAGGCTCCTATGGCGCTTTCAGGGTCAGGGTTCACACTGTTGTCAAGAAAACACGGGGACTTTGAAGTGCTGCTGTGATTCTTTTCAGCTTAACTGTGAGTGAAAGACCTTCAGACTCACATGAGGCAAAGTTTTTGAGGCTCTGCCGATTCTTTTGCTTTGTTACCATATCGCAATATAGATGAGACTATGTGGGAATCCTGCGCAACACTGAACAGGTATCACTGTTGAACGTATTTATTAAAACTGCGGAAAATCTCGACATATAAATAATTACAACATGAAAGAAAAAAGCATTTTTGTCGATAAAAATCTACCGACATAGGCTCGTGTGTATGCCCTGCCTTTATACGTAGGCAACTCTCAGAACCATGCATGCCAAGCTTTTGTCTGTAGAGAAAACACGTCTGAAGTGTGTGCACCGAGCACACGCGGGCCTTAATAAACATCCTTCAAAAACCTAGGACGTTAACGACAGTTTTAATAGTGACCGCAGAAGCTGAGAGAGGCATAAACCCTGGCATCCACTCCTCCCGTCTTCCTCTCGCCCTCTCTGGTGGCACATCGCATGCCTTTAGTTGTGTGAATTAGCCATGCCAGCAAACTCCAAACTAAAGAGTGGCCAGCTGTCTTCTGGCCTGCTTCGAAATTGCTCCACGGTCACCAGCAATCGAATTTTTTCATTTTGTTTTTTTCCTACAGATGGACAGGAATATCACATTGAGTCCCATGATTTGAATGACCAGCTGTATGGCGAATGTGGATGGATCCATCTGGACCTTGAGAGCTGTCTCTTCACTCCCAAGGGCAATGCGGCTACTGGTTCAGGCCAACGCGCACCGCTTTCCTCGCTAGAAACGTGATTAGGATGTTATAAGTTTTTTTCCCGCACAAAGCCACACTTGGGTCCATGAGGCAAAAGCCGGACTCATCGCCACATCACAGAAGTTATGAGTTCTCTAAAATCTAAGGGATACTTTATTCAATTTGATTTTGGGGGTCACGGGGACGATGGGTGCAGAGGTGGAACAAAGCGGCGCATCAAAATTGCTCTGTGCTTTTTTGGAGCCTTTTTCTTATTGGCTATATCTCAGATTAGACTCGGAGGACATGCTAATTTACTTTATTCTATTTTGTGCCATCATGTCGTCTATATATATAGAGCTATCGGGGTGAGTCAACAGCCATAAAGCAAGGAGCGTAGGGCCAGGAACAGCACCCCTAAGAGAGGAGCGCCTGCTCCATTACCTACGCTAATAACAGTGACAGCTGAGCAGAGATGACCCCCGGCCTCTCGTTTCGCCTCTCCTGTGCAGATGGCCATTAAAAGGAGAAAGTGTCCCCTTATTTCAAGGGAGAAGGCATTTGGACCCTTTTCCAAATGAGGCCTCTGCTTCCCCCCGTCCCGTTTTGCTTTTCTGGCACATGCTGCCTGTGAAGTAATTACGATCCAGTCCAGATTCGCCCCTCCACACCACACCACGCCACCCCGTGAAATGCCTAGCCCACATACTATCATCACCCACCAGAACTGTCAAAGGAAGACTGTAGTGGACACCTGAGAATGGGCTGTACATCAGCACCATGGCAGTTGGTTAGTTCATTTCCGCCATTTTGAAATGGAAATGGTTGTCTGATACGGCGGTGGAGCAATTCTTCTTTTAACAGTCATTGTACAAGGACAGGAAGGGTTGTATCTTTATTGAACCCTTTGTTTTTCGGGGGGAGGTGGTAGGGAACAGATTATATCGTGGCTACGGCATGCTAGTCCATGCAGGCCCTAGTATTATGGAGTTATAGCTACAATTTGTGTAGTTTGGACCCACTATTCCATATGTTGTAGGATGTCAGACTTAATGCAGGATATCAAATTTAATATTGAGGAAGAACATGTTGAAAAGTCTATATGATTTGACAATCTGACATGGGCTAATGGTAGATTCTTTTTACATTGTTAGTCCAGCATGACCTCATACATAGATCTTTATTCAAACAGAGATTGTTCCATCGGCAGCTCTGAAATGTCCAAATTCATGTACTTTAAAACTTAACATATGCCGATATGGAAGTCTTTAATCTTTACTGTGTAAACCTGTCATTTGTAAGAAATTAAATACAAATTCCAGTTTCAGATCTTACTAACAGTGTTTATGTGGAAGTAGTTTAGTTGCTTACACATACAGTAGGAGTTATACATTAAAGATAAGATTATTATACAATAAGATCTATTTATGGTCGTACAATTTGGTATCACTCAAATTTGAGTCTGGTTCCTTCCTTATGTCATCTCTGGGAGTGTTATCTCTCCAACATTGTCCCCAACTTGCTTATTAGGGATGAAATTGACCAAGCTCTAATATCCTGAGACCTATTCTGTATACCGCATTTAATCTTCACTGTTTCTCCTTTACTATCACCTGATAACTACAGTATGAATTATAATAGAAGAAAATCTGGCGGAAAAATTGTATTTAATGATGCTTATACACGGATTGCGTATGGATTTACAGACAATGTAGTTGGGAGAAAATGGCATGTCCTCATATGAGAACATCTGGGGATCAAAAGGATTTTTTTTATTATTTCTGTGAAACTACAGTACTTTGTGAAAACGCCCATTGTTAAAAGAACTTAAATAAATTCTAATTGGATTAAATCATAGAATTGTCCACTGAGCTATTAAACTATTTTCCATACAGTATTTATAAAAGTGATACCACCCCCCCCCCAAAAAAAAAAATACACTTTTTACACCCCAAAAAACATTGGAGAATAATGACATAAACAACCAAAGAAGATCATTACTTGATCTACTAATCAATTACATCTATTACTTAAGATTTACAAAAACGTACATCAACATAGAAAAGAGCACCTCACGTATTGAAACTGAATACCCATACGGCTGTCAATGTGAGCGAGTGTGAGGTTTTAGAGCCAAGAATCTCATTAACACATGTATTAGATCATTCACAGAAATCTGTAATATTAAAAATATGAATAAATAAATAAATCAGTACAATGAAGAAGTAATGTGTTTTGAAAATGACTGTTTATTTTGACCAACCTCCCTTGACTCACTTTCAGCTCAACCTGACCTCACCGATGTAGTTTTATAGACAACTAACGCACAAAAACAGCCCAGAATAACAAATAACATGTTCTCCTCTAGCACTATGAAACATCTGTAAGTCAATAACCTTTAAACCATCTTAAACAATACACTCAATGTAAAGTTCTTCCACTGTAAATACTATGAAAACTAGTGTTTTCTACTATTCCTAGTCTTAAAACCTGACTTGAGTTACAGCAATGGCAAAGACTACAGTACCTACTGTACATGCCCTGGCATACAGTACATCCCTATGTTAACAAGTTTCTCATCGTCCTGCTCTTGCCTAGGTCCTAAAATTGTGTTTAAGCTCTAATTTCAGACTAAAGACCAGAATAAAAGCTTCCTGAAGATGAATGCATTAAGATTCTCCACTACATAAACATGAGACATAAATACTAAGGGACTTTTTAGCCCTTAGTACTGTATCATCTATACACTGGCTTTGGAAAAACAGTAAAGGTGCTGATTATGTGCTTTTTGCATTCACACCAGGTTTGTAAACACGTAATGTGAATTTGGGAGTTGAACTTACCAAGCATATGATTTGCCACATGAACCTGAATGTCCCATTCACTATGGAAGACCATCTGACACTTAATGCACTGATACGTCTTCTTCTGGGGGGAAAAAAGCAGCAGTCAAATGAAATAGACCATGACGAAAACGTAGAGAAAAAAATTGTGCGTGATATTAAACTAAAGTTTGTCCTAGAATATTATGCACAATTTAAGCTATTGGTGCATGTCACACAGTGCATCAATAACGATGTAATAAATGTCTACAACAAATGGCACTGAGAAAAAGCAAAAGCATTTATATAAAACATTCATAAAAGCACGGAATGGCCTCTATTAAAATAGAATAAAGTGCATGTATGAAGCTTTGCCTTACCTCTTCGCTTTGGGAAGGACTAACTTTTGGCATGGGGGATCCTTGAGGCGTCCTCACTTGACTGCCACTTCCCTCTCCTGTCTGCTCTCTGTGCACTGTCTGAAGATGTGTCTGCAGTTCTACCTCTGATTCAAACTTCACATTGCAGCTGGAGCATCTTGTCTTGGCAACGGTAGATGATATTGATGATGAGGACGATGTGGAATAGGTGGTTGCTTTTCTTTTTACACCACAGGGGCTCAGACTTTCCCCTTGATGCCACCCTGCATTAGAGGGTGCTGGTGTTTGTCCTCCTGGTTGCTGCTGCTTTACTCCATTTATGGTTGGACTGGAGCTTTTGCTAGCACTTACACATGTGGCACAGAGACCATACGGTAGTCCATTAATATCAAGCTTCACCATATCCTGCTTGGAGCGGAACTCCTTAAGACACGAAGCACACTTGAAGAGCTTTGGACTCTGGTGATGCTGGTGGTGAGGAATAGTGGCACGCCCACTAGGATGATGGGCAGACATGGATCCGGTCTTCTGCATGTGGAAGGTGCCGTGGATCTTCAGCTCTAAGGTTGATGTAACGGTCTGCATGCAGACCACGCAGCGGAAGCCAGTCAGAGAGTTGCGCAAATCTGGATGCATTTGACAGTGCTCCAGGAAGTCTTCCTCACTCTGCAATGGTAACTTGCAAATTCGACAGCTGCCTGTGTCTAAGCTCTTACTATGAGTAACCTTATGCTCTGTCAAAGTAAGCAGAGATGGGAAGCGTTCTCCACAAATGGGACACATGTAATGCTTTACTGGTCCCAGGTGAGTTTGCATATGTTCCCGGAGCCCTGCTTCAGAGAAGAACGTTCTAGAGCAAACATTGCATTTGTGGCTCCCCTTGATAATTTCTGCTTTCTTCTTGTGCATTGCGGTCTCCCCTGGTCGGATGTTGTGATCCCGGAGCTGGTGATTCGTCAAGAGGGACTCCATAGTGTAGGATGCCCCACAGATGTCACAGGTGTACATGACCTCTGAGGACTCAACATCCTCTTCGCTTCCATCATGGCTATTATGGGACTCCCCTGTACCAGGTCCTCCATGGCTATTGGTGAGAATGCCCTGAAGTTCTGCATCATCTTTAGAAACTGATTCACCGCCACCACTTGTAGAGCCATTGGTGCCACAGTTTTGGGCCTTTCCTTCAAACACACAATGTTTCTCACGTAAGTGGCGTTCCAGCAAGATGATGGCATGGAAAGCCTTGTTGCAGAAGCGGCAGTTATATTTCTTGCTGTGTGTGGTTATGTGGCACTGTAGCTCGACTTCTGTACCAAAAGACTCACCACAAAATATGCAGCGGTGAACCCGACCTTGGTTCTCCAAATGACTGTGTTTGACATGCAGTTGGAGGTCAGTTTCATGACGAAAATCCCAGTTACAAGATGTACAGCGGTAGACTTTCTTCTCATTGCTGTGTTTTACTGCAAGATGAAGCTGTGTTGAGACTTTGGAGTCAAATACTTCCTGGCAAAGAGTGCAACGAAAGAACACAAAGGTGTGCATATCAAGGAGGTGCTTCTGCAGGTCATCTACTGATGTGAACTGCTTGTCACAACTTTCACAGATGTAGTATGTGGATGTGACAGTAAAGTGGACGGTCACATGCTTAAGCAGAGCGTCCTGGCTGGGAAAGTCCTTGTTGCACTGTGGACAGGTTAGTTGTGGGAGCATACCATCAAGGTGAGTTTTTAGGTGAGTCTGGAAAAGATCAAGACTAGTGTACTTAGCACCACACTGGTTACAGATGAATTCACTTGTTGATCGGGATGAAGTGCCGCCATGTTTAAGAAGGGTAGCTTGATCGACAGATATTGAAGATGAAGGGCTAAGGGCTCTATGGGTTCTTCTCCCGTTGTTGATATAATTCAGTGCCAGGGGGATGTTCTTGTGGTTTTCTTTGATATGCTTGTTCAGCTTCAAGACACTGTTGAAAATAGGAGAATTGGTACAGTAAGAACAGGAATACACCTCCACAATGGGATCTTTAGGAGTGACTGCAAGTGGAGAGTCAAATCGCAAGCTTCCAGAATCACAGTGGGTCTGTCGTACATGTTCTTCTAGTGTGGCCTCGGTCAGAAATCCCATGAAGCACTGGGGACAGAAAAAGGCATTGCTCTCCTTGGCTACCGGGCTAGGAAAGCCATGTGAGCAACGGATGTGTTCCTGCAAGGCATTGAGGTCTCCAAGCATCTCTGGACAAAAGTTACACTGTAACAAGGCATCAGACAAGCTAGCAAGTAGGGTGGATGGATCTTCAGCATTGTGGACTTGCTTCAGGTGCTCATTCAAGTTGACCAGAGATGGAAGGATCTCTAGGCAGAACTGGCAAGTATGGGCCTGCTCAGGTTTATCGACATGCATTGTCCTTAGGTGAATCTGAAGCACAGCAAGACTAGAGAACACTTGTTTGTTGCAGTAGATGCAACTGTAAGCTACTTTAGGCTGTTTAGCAGGTCGTCCACAAATATCATTTGTGTGCTGGGCAGCACGCTTTCTTCTTCCACGAGTCTTGGGCACAGTGGGAGCAGTGTCTACCATGGTTGAACTATCAACAGAAAGGTTGGAGTCTGGAGTGGTGCTTGAAACTGATGTGTATCCTACCGTCAACAGAGAAGGACTGTTGCTGTGGTTGCTGGACTCTGGGAGTTGGTGAACGTCCATGTGCGCATACAACTCTTCCACAGTAGGGAAGTGCTCGGAGCATACAGTGCATATATGTCCCTTTTGGTCTCGACTATGCGCCTGGTCAATATGGCTAAGTAATGTACCCTCGTCACTAAATGGCTCATGGCAGTAAATGCACTGCAGACCGGGCCCTACACCTCCTTCTTCTGGGGGGGAACACTCAGGGTGGCACTCTGCAATGTGCTTCTGAAGCTCTTCAGGCACGTCAAACCCTTCTTCACATCGGCTGCACTTGCGTGCCTCCTTCAGCTTCCACTCCTCTGCTCCCGTGCTCTGACCTTCCTTACCCCGTTCATGCACCTGCATGTGTCCAAGCAGGGAGCTGGAGGACAGGAACCCTCTGCGGCACACAGGGCATTTATGAGGCTTGTTTGTGGCGTGTGTCTTCATATGGATCTTAAGGTGATCACTACGTGAGAAAGCAGAATTGCACTCGCTGCAGTGGTATTTCTTGTCACCAGTATGGAGCTTGATATGCCGGTCACGACTGCGCTTGTGCTTGAATAGGCGACTGCAGAAGGTACAGCTGAAAGGGAGCTTGTCACTATGGCTCTGCTCGTGGCGCTTAAGGAAGCTCAGGCGACTGAATGATTTCTCACAAAACTGGCATGGGTAGGGCAAACCAGGGCCCCCTTCGTCTTCACCAAAATCGTAATCATGGACTGGAGACGTTTGGTCTTTGCTAGATGGTGAAGAAGCAGGCCAGGAACAGGATGGGTCATCTTCTAAATCAACCCCATCTGCAAAAACAGAAAGAAAAGAAAATGTATATTTCGTAAATACACGTAAACAAACAGAAAAAGAGGTTATTTATCATATACACTTGACTTTAGCATACATCAGACTCGCATATGGGCATAGAGAGAGGTGAATTGAAAGAGAGAGAGAGAGAAAACGAAGGGAAGAGATTTAGTGGTATTCAAAAACAATGACAAAAAAATATAAAAGAAAAATGGAGAAATTAACCCTGTATGTGGCCACCTAATGGTGATACCAACTGAGACAGAAAAAAAGCCTTTCTGACATTTGAATTTGAATCAACAGCTGTCTGCGGGGTGGGTGTTTGTTTAGAAAAATTAATACTTATCAGTAGCTGTCATTTTTATGCAAAATGACCACAAGGGCCCTAAATCCATTTTAAAATCATCATGTCTATTTATACTACAATTTACCAGGAACACCATGAACTGCAAGACACGCCGTTAAAACAGCTTAGAGGTGAAAATGAAACCTGTTGGTGATCTGGCAGATCCCATGACATCAGACAGTGAGGTGTGGCCTACACTCTATTTTATTTAATACAATACTCCATAAGTATATAACCAATATATATATTTTTTTTGCTGCTGTTTTTTTGAACTGATTTGGTGCAAAGCCAAAAAAGACAGGCTTGAAAGGTGAGTGTTCTTTGTCCTGATCTAGAAGTGTAATCCGTGTGACTAGAAAAAAAAGGGTCAGGAGCAAATCTGGGAAAACAGAAAAACAAAGGGAAACAGGCAAGATTTATGAGACATCTGCAGGAAAGCATAAAACACCACTTTGGATGTAGCTTTCTCTCCATCCTTGGACCGGCTTCTAGAGCCGCTTGAATTGTTTTTCTTTTGAACACAGCCCTCTGCCTTCTGTCAGGATAACATGCCCTTGTTGATCGCGTAACCCACTGTACCCAATCTTCAGGAAACAGATGAGGTCACATGTTGACCTCCTGTTCCTCAAACTGCTGAAAGAGGCACATTGATGGGCTAGCCTCGCAATGTCCTCTTGCTGGAAATCTCCCACACTGGGCAACATGCCAACTTAGGGAAAAAAAAAAAAAAGTCTACTCAGACAAATTTTTTTTACTCTGCTTAGATTTATAGAGTTGATTGATTGTGAAAAGCAATCTAATTATCACGTCTCTATTAATTACCGTATCACATACAGTACAGGTAGAGTAAATAAAAACAACGTTCTGTTTAAAAGGTTCATGGCTTGTTCAAACCTTTCAGCTGTTTCTTTTTCATGTAGAGTATAATTATATCGTTAAACTATGTCATTATATAAATGTAGATGAAAATATACTGTAGGTGATAGAAGGGCACTTTTGGCAAGAAAACCATGTTAATTCTGATCTTCTCCTTTTGGCTATCCTGCTGGCTGGTCAGAGCCTGCACCCGCCCCCAGACTAGTGTGTGAACACCAACTGAAGAGTCCAGAGAGCCCCTGGAGAGCCAAGAGGATAAGAGGGAAGCTTGTTTTCCTCTCGCTCTCTCTCTCTCTCTCTGCCCTCTCCCTTGCTTTCTTGGTGTTTTTCCCCCTCCCTACACCATGACGAGAAATGCCCATACCCAGGACAGCCTAAGTAAATATAAGTGAAGGCAGTCTTTTCCATACACACACACACCGCACACACACATACAACCATCACATATCCCAGCTCACGACAGCAGTCTGTGTGAGCCAGCCAAAGGGGATGCTGCACACTGCAAACCTCCACCCCACAGCTGAAGGCCTGGCTTTGTTGCACTGCCAAAGCCTTCCTGAACATCCCCTGGCTAGCAGCCTGTCTCAGCCTTCGGAGGAAGACCTCCATCTTAGGGCCTGATGCTGCTTCATGATGTAAGATTTCTCCCCCCCTCCTTCTTCCCTTTTCTCCCCTTTGCATTTATTTTATTTATTTATTTCCGTTTTTGGCACACGGTGCAGTCTAGCTCTTTGAGCAAAACAACACATTTGTAATGTTCAGCACAAGGACAGCTGGATACCCGTTTGACATCTGTTTCAGCATACTTATTGGTAGGAGAGCGTTTGGGAGGGGACCAGATAGGTGTATAACAATCGCACATGTTCTGCTAGTAACAACAGCTATGTCTTTCTTTTCTTTTTTTTTTTTTCTTTCGTTTCTGGTTTGGTCAGATTACAAGATAGCAAATCACAGTTTCACTGCTTAGTATGCTGACAATCTCAGGCTTTTAACACAGTGTTGGGTGTAACGCGTTACAAAGTAACGTTAGAGTACAGTACTTGGATTACTTTTTTGATGTAACAAGTAATCTACCGCTTTAGGTCCGCCATTTCAATACTCAGTTATTTAGTTACTTTTTCAAAAATGTAATCTGTTATTCCGACAATTATGCAATCCGTGAGCCAGACAGCAATCTTTCCCAGTCCGTTAGTGCGTGTGTGAAAGTCGTCCTACAAGCCCCGCCCCTGATAACCCGCCCCTCTTGCCTGTTATACCCCTATCTCACCTCTGCGGTTTGACTATATGAGCACCGACGCGTGGAAAGATGGGAACCTAATTACAGCACCAAAACTCGCGGTGAATCATGATGAACCGTACTTACGGCCACCGCGCGAAACCGCGTAGGTGAGATAGCGGTATTAGTAGTTAACGGATTTTGATCCCAACTTCACTAAGTGATGATGGTAGAATAATTATAAAGGTCTCGACTAAAACAACATGCATGAGGAGTCACAAAGGAGTTTTTTATTTTCTGCAATGGAAAAGTACTCAAACTAGTTACTTTTATCAGAAAGTATCGCTGTAATGTAACTGATTACTTTTTAAAAGACAGTAATTTTGTAATGTAATCACTGATCACCAACTTCAAACACTTTGGCACACACTCCCTGTGTTTCACTCTGGATGCCTGGATAGACTGTATTTGTGCTCAGACAATAAAGCCTGTCCCATTAGGACGTAGTATACGATTACTGTTTTCTAATTACTGTTTTGGTCTTAAGACGGAATTAGATCCTTCTCGGTGAATGCAAACTAGAATTATGATCATCATTTAGGTGATGAAACATAAAGACAGAGCTGTTAATCTGGCTGCTCTGACTGCGAAATCTATTTTGATTAAAGCTGTATTCATAAGTTGCCAGAAGTTGTTTCCGTTGTAATTTTTTTTTTTTTTCTGGGTTTAAATCCTGGAAGCAGTTACAACACGCATGAGATCTTGCCTTGCCATAAAAAAAAAATTGTGTGTAGTTTGATGTTTAATGTCTTGACTGCTTATAAGTGAACCCGTCCATATTAGACTTACATAACCACGTTATAAAGACGTCACTAAGGATGTCTTGATTCGTCAAGTTAATGTATATCTTGTTGTGTGTACAATACGAAAGGTGCAGTTTTGGGATAAAATGCCATGAGTGCTTCTTTCACTATAAAATGTATAAGGGATGAAACGAGAGTCACTCGACCTGTTTCTGTGGTGAGAGTGAAAGGAACGATAGAGAAATTTAAAGCATGGCACCAGGAGAACAGGGTGTTGCTCTGGGCTGTGAGGGAGCTAATGAGCATGGCTGTTTGCTAATTGCTACACTCTTCAGCTAAAAACTCCTGCTCTGTGAATGCAACTAGAGGAATGTGAAAGAACAGGTGAGAGAATCACGTTCAGAGCACCTGTCTGCTGCGAAAAATGGCACCTTAACTGGTAGCGTGCAGTCGTGTATGTGTGTTCATGTGTGTGTGTGTATGTGTGTGTTGGGCGGGGGTGGGGGGGGGGGTGAGTGGGCGGTTGAGGGGATTCGTTACATCTCTCATTACTGCAGTTTACAATAATAAGCGCAAGTCTACAGCGTTCAGCACTAACGGTTTCTGAAGCGCTGCCGTCAGACTCACAACTGGTTTAACGAGATGATGTTCTGACGTCCTGGAAGTGGGGGGAGGGGGGGAATGGGGAGCTAGACTTGACTTTTACGAAATAATTTACTCATTAGACACAAAGTCAAGATTGGAATGCTTCCCACCGAGTGAAACTTGAACGCAACCTCAATAGGCTTTTGAACTCTTTACGAGTTTGGAAATGTGTTTTAAAGGAAAGTCCATGGGCTGTAAACCACCAAGGATGGGGGTCCATTGGCTGCCACCAAAGTTGGAAAGCACCAACAAAAAAAAAAAAACACTGAAAAGTACACGATTAAGATTATTTGTTATTTGTCACATATACCTAACAACACTTTTTGTTACAAGCCCTTTACAGGTTACCCAATAATGTTGAAACGCCCTATGGGTTTATGTACACAGAGTTTGGTGATGTGTTTAGAAGGTAATCCTATGGTCGATAAATCAAATATTATTATTTTCAATTTAGTAAAAAAAAAGGATAACCATTAAGAAAAAAATGTATGATATAAATAAGATGTTCTGTATGACCATTCAGAGATGAAAGATCTGTCTTTTTTCCAGTCTTTCTGTCTCAGAGCTGGATTAGGCAATCTTTAATGTATTGTCAAAAACAGCATGTTTAAGTGAAATGTGTGGGCTTTAGCATTTAACCATTAACTTCAAAATTGCCGTCAACTTTGACCTGGCTTCACACTGTGAGAAGAAGGAAACCGGTCCAAAATGTTGAACCTTCCCCTTGAGGCTGCTTCCTATTCCGAAGCCTTAGTCCTAGGTGACACAACTACTTAACTTATCATAAACTGAGCAAAAAGAAAGATAGGGGATCAACTCAAGTGCAGTATACATTGTGTTACGGGGTCATGAAGCGTTCAAGGTGGCAGGACCTGAAAATCTGAAAAATGTACATGCATATTGGGCTTATTTGATCATTTCTATTAATGTCCTAATGTTTGTTTTTTAATCAGATCAAAAATGTTAAATTATCGGCATCGTAAGCCAATTTAAAACAGGATGCTCAGCCGTACGACGGACAAAAAAAATAAGTGCAATAGAAAACAAATTAAAGCCCAAAACTGCCTTTTTCTCTACAATGAAATTTGTATTCTATTCTCTGATTTCTTCTTATTTTCTTGGCATTTCCTAAAGAAAAATGCTTATTCCAATCCTAATCTTCTCTTCCTCTTCCCTGCTCCTGTACCCATCTATCCATCTATCTATTTCTGGCTCTCAGTAAACACAATATGGTTCTTTACACATTACTGAGAAATGTCAGTCCCAGCCATCGATCAATTCAATCTGGCATGTCACTCCAACAGAGCAAAGAGTGTGCACCCGTGACTTTGTGTATGCACGCCACCATGACACCATGTTACACATAACGCAATAAACAACCTGCAACGGCGAAACACAAACACACACTAATTTTTATATATGTATTTATTTATTTATTTGAATTGCAACTGCGCTTATAATGGCAGTTTGTTCCATTTCGGTCTCATCAACTGCTTTTGTCCACATTTAATAGTGCCCCAGTCTGGACACAGGCACTTGGTCAATGTCTGGTGCAAAGCGCCGCCGGCTGCCCAGGAAAGTGAAGAAAAATGACAGAGCAGTGTGGAAAAACTAGGGCAGTCACTCATCCTCTAACCTCAGCCCGGCTTTTTTTCCAGCAAGAGGTGGACCTGGGGAACATCCACCTGGGCAAAATGAAGAATTCCAGCTCCTGTCCAGCTTCGGCCCAAGACAATATCATGAAAGCGATGTGAATTCTGGAGCAACCACACAGATCATAAAACAAGTCCTGTTTCAACACTGACAAGTGAACACTGCCTTCTGCTTTACGGAGTCAGCACTACTTATCTTGTAAAGTGGTTGCCAGTATTTATATTTTGTCCAGAAAATAAGACACTATGGCCGGTACTTACTAAAGACGCACCCTTTCTTTAATTAAACAGTGTAATATTATATATTGTGATCATTGCTATAACAGTTATTACATTTTGGTGGAAAAAAAAAGAAAAAAATACTAGAATCTGATTGAATTTTTTTTTTCATACCATACCAAAATTCATATTTTATGATTGGTCATGGATATGAACTTTCTATCATAAGCAATAGTTCCAGCTTTACTAATATTGTATATAAGAGGATTAGAGCCACCTTTAAAAAAAATATTTTAATTCTGACTTTAATCTTCGAACTTCGCCTTTTTTTTCTTTAGGATTATGAATATTCGCAAAAAAAAAAGATTTTATCTGAGATTAAAGTACGAATTCTGAAAAAAAAAGCGAAAAAATCTACATTTAAAGTCAGAATTATAAGAAAAAGGTTTAAATGAGGAATGTTTGCTGTAAAGATTTGAAAAAAAGGACATGGAAGGAGTCTCTCGTGTCAGCACCTTACAACATTCAGAGGTAAAGCTCTAACTGGACCGTAGTTCCGTATAAGAGACGCCGGTGAGCGAATGACTGATTTTGTTTGTATATACTTATAATACTTTTTAGTTTTCGGGTGGTAACTTTAACTAGACTCCATCTCTCCACCTGGTCCTTGATTATTTCCTGACAGGATGCCTAAAAAAACGTTTAATACTTACTTAAAATTTCAGTCACTAGGGTTATTTATAGTAATACGCTCATGTAAGTACACACATCTGTAATTTCCTCCAGGTGTGTGTACAGTGTCTAAACAGAACCGTTTTCCAACGTATTTATTTAACTTTGTTGCTTTTATGTCCATATGGTCTTAATTCGATCCCTGTACTTGTGACTGTGTTTATTTATAGGATCTTGATTCATGTTCTTTAGAAAAACCTGAACCAAGCACATGTAGTTTAATGCTGGAGGGGCGGGGTGGAGGGGGGGTGGGGGGGTGTATTGCATTTTTAGTGTCGTTCCACTTTTAGTCCAAAGTGCAAGTGGGTCATTTTGGGCTGAACAGAGGGGTTTAAATATGTATACACCAACCTGGCCAGCGTCATCAATATGAACCTGATTGTGATGGAGGACGGTATAGAGTTAGGGCCATAATTATAGGAACACAAGACAAATTTCATTAAGCTGTAAAAAATAATAATGAAAATACATAAATATATGTGTGTGTGTGTGTGTGTGTGTGTGTGTGTTTGTCCCTGGAGCCTCTTGTCCTTGGGCAGAGCCTCTTGTCCTAAGGAAGCTGAGGCAGAGGAAAAGCAGTTGACCAGGGTCAGGTAAGAGCGAGCAAACAGGAAGTGAGCTCCGCCTGAGACCTTGGCTGGGCCTCTGTCTCCCGTGGCTGGCCGGGGGGGAGGACAATCTGTCCCCCTCTGTCCCCCAGTGTGGTACGGCCCGCCAGCGTTTGCTCGCCCAGCGGGACCAACGTGAGGACGGACAGTTGGGACCTGAGGACTGACTTGGCTCATCTACAACTGAAGCAAGCGGACCAAGATCAACCAAAAAAAACAAAAAAAAAACAACTAAACCTAAAATGAAATGAAAAACAGATGGCCACACCAACAGTGGCTTTGTTATCAATACTAATATGTTATCTCCTTACCTCACACGGTTACAAAATATCGAGGGGTAATAAATTGAACATAAAAAACAAACATGTGCTCTGGTCTTGGCATTCTTACCCGAAGAACGGCGCTTTTCCTTTTGACCATAATTTCCGAGCCTACTTCAACGAATGTCCTTCCCATAAATCTGAATCTGGTTTAGTAACAGTCTCTTTAGAACCAGCCCACTGAGTGATATACATCATTTAAAGTTCCAAGTTTATTTCTAGCATAATAAATCCCGTCTAACTGCTTGTGAATGTGGATACATGGAGAGACGACGCTGCATGTATATTTCCAGTCCGGTATATTCCATTCCATCGATATTCACTTTGAGTAATATTTCAGTATTTTATTTTTTCTCGCTCATCGTCTATCGTGCCTATCTTGTACAGGGTCACGGTGGGCCCGGAGGCCTATCGCAGGGGACTCGGAGCTCTAGGCGGGGTACATGCTGGACAGGGTGCTAATCCATTGCAGGGCACAAGCACGTACACTCTCAAACACACACACACACACACACTCCAGGCGATTTGGAAATACCTATTAGTTTAATCTGCATGGCTCTGGACAGCCGGAGGAAACCCAGCAAGTGCGAGGAGGACATGCAAACCCCATGACTCGAACCCTGAAGGCGTGAGGTCACGGTGCTAACCACTACGCAACTGTACCACACTTATAAATATATACATTTGTCAGAGTCATTTTTTTGTTTTGGATGCAATACAGTTGGTTTCGCACATTCGTACAGTTTCCTTCACTTCCAACAACTGTAAAATAATAATAATAATTCCAGACAAAAAAGGACTGGTCCGACATCTAAGGCATATTCATGCCTAATACTCCGTAATCTTGGGTAATCCCTGATTAAATGATTCTTTTATGATGCAACCTCCGCAGCCAAAATAACTCTCAAGATGTTACTGGTTTGCACCATCAGTACGGATTCCGCATGAAACCTGGAACAACCCATTATTCATCTCTAAGACAAGGTCGAAATGCAGATTAAAATGTTGAACAGAGCGTAACAGCACCTGATTAGATGTTTCAGGAAAACTGGAATTTCTGCCTTTGGCGGGATTAAATATTTATAGGCTGACTTAAGACTTCGCCAAACTGCAGTGGATGTGCAGCACCATGAGGCACGGAGCAATATGGCTATCCGGCGTGCAGCAGCCGAGCATAGGCAACAGACAGAAGGAATTAGAATTCACTGAAGGAGAGTGACCCTTCACCCCGCAGCTGATTAAAACCCTCTCGCCCCGGGTTTGATTTCTCGTCAATCGCATCCCGGCTTGTCACCGTGAGAACTGCAGCAGACAGTCCGAACGAACGCGAGGGCAAGAGCAAAACAAGCATCATCAAGGGAAGAGCCGGAGAAGAGAGGCAGAATAAAAATAAAAAAAATTGAAAAAAAAAACAAAAAAAAACACACACACATTTGTCAGCCCAAGCAAGACCGTGTCTTTTCACGCATTCCTGTCTTAAATGTCAAGATTTCCACCCCCGAGCAAGAGGAAGCGCTGACACTTTGCCAAGGTTGAACAAAAACTGCATTCATTAATAATTAGCCTTGACCAGAAGCAAAGTAAACTCGAGTTCTCCTTGACAACAGCACAACACCTCGCCGTTTTGTTTTGGTTTTTTTTAAAAGAATAAAATAGACACTGTCCAATTTTCACACCAGCTCTGGTATGCCTTTATCTTTTCTTTTATTTAGACACCCCCCCTTTCCCCAACACCCCCCCTACCCCCGGGGTCCCACAATCACTTCAACAGATAGCAAGCGGTACGAGATTGTGATCTGCCAGCTCTGTAATCATGAACCATTTAGATGAATATTGGATCTTACACGTGTCCTCATCTTTAACTCTTTTTTTTTTTAACAAACTGTTGCTTCAACAAATGATTTCATCGTCATTCTGGTCAACTGTAAACAAAAGTTCTTTGGTGTCCTTCGTGACTAATACATAGCCGGGATTTACCAGATCATTAATACAATATTTTCAGAACAGTTTTGGCTATTATACAGCACCTATGTGATCGGTTTCAGCAGCGCTGCCTTGTAAACAAGTGGTGTTCAAGTCAAACCGGGACTTTTGAATGTCCAGAAGAACAGGATACAGTTATGAGAGTTTTAAACTCCCTTTATTTCTTTATATAATCCCCTACTACACTTATCCCAGTGTTTCACTAGTGCGTAGACACCATCAAGGTAGAAAGTTTACTCATTATGCCAGATCCATGATACGTCTGAAACTCTGGCCTCCCAGGAACTCCTATAATGTCCCAAACATGTGGAAATGAACAAGTCCCAGTTTGACTTGTAATATGTCTTTCATTATAGAGATACTCCTCCATATAGTACACACAGACTGCACCAGGTAGCACACATTTCTGCTATAATTAGTAAAAAGAAATAACATCCTGGACACGACCTGTTTTTGTTATTTCATCTTGCTTATGAGTGAAAACCTCCCCAGAATTCACACAGGCATACAGGAGCCCAGTTCAGCGTGACTCACAGCAGCACCGCAATCCAGCCTCTTAGCATCTCCAGCAAGTCTTTCTGTGCAAATACCATCATCGCTATCTTCTAACTGACATCATACCCTTTTTTTTTTCATTACCAGGCAATGGCTTTTTGAATAAGACATGTGAGATACAGAACCATGCTGTAGGCTAATCAGCTTTGCACTATGTGTCATTCATTATTCACAATGGCGTGGTTACATGAAAAGGATACCGCATCTGGAGGAAGTGGAAGTGAAGATGTAGCCACACCCCAATCCCAAGGGGGCAAACCTCTGACTTGGCCTTTTATATAAGAAAAAACATAAAACTATCTTTTGTCACAGCCCTTGTTTTTTTCTCTCCCCCTTTTCTGTCTTTTGTTTGTTTCCTTTTTTCTGATCTCAGTTTGATTATACAGTAGATCGCGTTCTCACTCCACCGGTCCGGATCAGGATCTGGTATCGCCGAGCACTGCTTGGTCTCTCCTACTGTAACGCGGCATGGCGGACAGAATTCGAGAAGACGTCTTGCCTCGCAGAAGTTAAAACGGAGACGTGTGTCCGTCTTTCACGTCATCATTACAAAGACTCGAGACCTTTTTGAGAACTTTTTACAAAACAAATTCTAAATTGATTGAAGTTCAGGTCTAAACCACGCCAAAAAGCACATATTATCAACGTATCCATTCGGTGATCATTACTAGGTTTCAGTGCCTATCCCAGGAACACTGAGTCAGAGGCAGACTGGACTGGGGGAGCAGTCTATCACAGGTCATGATGCACACACATTCTCACACTGGTTCACACCTAGAGGATATTTAGAATCACTGCTCATCCTACTGGCATGTTTTTTTTTTTCGGGAAGTGAGAGCAAACTGCAAAACCCGAAGGAAACGCACAGAGAACAATGGAAGAAACATTTTCGCACGGACAGTAACCCGACCTCGGGATTGAACCAGGAAGCTGTCGGGCGACAACACCACCAACCCCCAACCATCCACTGTGCCACCCGATTTAAAATGACATACTGGCTTTTACTAAAAATGAGAATTTATTGGTGCTAAATGGAGTTAAGTTTATGAGCGGTTCATGCGGAAATCCAAATCATTCCAAACCTTTCCTCACAACTCTATAAAGCACCAGCTGCAGCTGTTCACCCTTACCTCTTGCTCTTTACTGCTCTTACACTCCAGATAAATAAACTACTTCATCTTCTACCTCTAAACTCTGCGCTTTGTTCCGTCCCTCCGTCCTAAAGACACCGTGTGTGGGAAAAGTGGAAGGACAGATGGACAGGTGAAACTGATACTGTATAAGGGTGATGGGATTGAGGGTTTTACCTCGGCTGACCCAGTTCACCTCTTGCTAATGGCACACATTTCTCCTTACTGTGTACAAAACATGCCGGATATACGGTAACACCGGAGTGCATTCCTGGCTACAAACAACCCCCAAGGTCTCTTCATCAGTCTCAGTCTGGAGGAAGTAGCAAGTAGTGTCACAGAGATGAATAAGCCCATGAACTCATTTACCGAACACTACATGACTCTAATATATGCACTAGACTAGGAAACATACAGGACTTATGAGAAAAGAAAAAGAAAAGTTAATAAATCAGCCATGGTAATATGGTATACGAGCAGCTTCAATACAAGCTACCGGCTATGTGCAGTATAAATGTCTGGTTATAATTTACACTGAGCTGATATGAGTGAATTACACTTTTACAGACAAACTACCTAGCAACATTCCACACACTTCATATAAGGCACTGCATTCATTTACTGTATATTGTCATGGGTCTAAATCGGAGACGTCCGAGCCAAATTAAGACAACTCTATCAAAAGTACTTACGAAACTTTTAATAATAAAACTTGCCAATCAGCACACCTGGTGATGTTTCCTAAGTCATCTTATTATCCACGTTAAACGTGTCATTATT
This sequence comes from Clarias gariepinus, assembly GCF_024256425.1. Classification (NCBI taxonomy): domain Eukaryota; kingdom Metazoa; phylum Chordata; class Actinopteri; order Siluriformes; family Clariidae; genus Clarias; species Clarias gariepinus. The sequence goes on along the minus strand of NC_071100.1, from coordinate 14,740,350 downwards.
ACACACGGTCGGGTGACCGGGCTCCGATTACGGGAGGCCATTAGGGTCAAACTTGGCCATATGACTAATTCGAGTTTAAAAAAATAGTAATGCGTTACACTTTCTTGATTAATCACATGCATTAATACATTTATATTTACAGCATTAGTAATGATACGGTGCGCTACAAAACTGAAAAACACTTGAATGTTTAGTGACCGTCCCAATTGATGCCCTTTGATTTGAATTATGAGTAAACAAAAGGATTGTTTCAACTGTTCTGTCCTCAATCCTAAGAAAACCTGAAACTCTTTGCTTCAGATGCAACGTACCGAGATTAAACACTTTTACCCGCTGTTATATACCTTTAAGAGAATATACTTGCGTACGTTTCGAAAATCGAGAAACGAAACTCGGAGCCGGGTCTGATCCAAACCGTAGTGGAATGAACAGAAGATGGCGGCACCCTCAGGACTCTCCAGATCACTTCCAGGGGCTGTTTATTAGGATGCAGTGGATAGCATCTTAACACTCACACCACATGCTTTCTCTAGGCCTCAGATAACCTCTATTCTTAGGGGTTTAATTAATGCCAGCCAGTCAGCAGCTTTTCTTACAGCAGAAAACGACTTGTTTCTTGACCCTCTCCAATCCCGAATCCCTTCCCCTTTTCCCCCAGCGTGCATGGTTTGTTTTCGCCTTACAACAGATGCAGCATCCCTATTAGGGTGAAAAGGACTGTGTACATGAAAAGGCTGAATTATTCACCAACACCGGAGTGGAGACAGGCCGAGAACCGAGTAAGGATTGTGCTGCTTGGTTTAATTGCGTTTTTTGGATTTGGGTCATTAAAAAATATGCAGGACTTTGAACGTCTGTGAAGTTTTTTCTGCAGGTAAGATATGGTGATTATTAACAATCTGAAGAATAAAAAAAACATTCAGTTTTACCAATATTCTGTTTGCTTACTACAAATCAAACTACAATTTAAAAGAGTAATTAAGCTTGGATTAAATGGAGCATCTTCCATACGATGTGACCTATTAGTTACTATGGAAACGATAGCTTTTTAGGATGAGTGGGTTATTATAAACCTGTAAACTGCCTTCATGGCTGACACTACATCCTATCCTATCAAATGTAAGATTAACCAGAACAATTAACCAGTTAACAAGTTACCATACTACACCATAAAACCAACTTGGACCCAACGCCATCTAGAACACAATGGCAAAACCAAACACAGGAAAGACAAGAGTAAAAAAAAAATCACTTTGCGCAGAGATAGAAATCCATCCATAATGCACTAACAGAAATCTGAACCCAAGTTAGCAGGGGAATCGCAGTGAATCAGCGCAGCAAATGGTGACATAATGGCATGTGTGCCTGAAACACCTGCTGTTGTACACGCCGAGGTCTACTGGCACGCAGGATCACTATGGGGAGTCACACCAGTTAAGTCTGTGCCGCACAATAGTCTCGCTAAATAAATGAGCTTCCCTTTGCTGTAAGCGAGATGGAGGAGGACAATGGAAAAACAACAGAAAGACAGAGCACACAAATTGTACTTGGAAGTAAAAAATGTATACGGCAAGGTTAAGAACGGGAAAGACAAACAGCTCGAGCGAAAGAAAGACAATGCTGCAAAACTAGAAGTGAGACTTGCAGGGTAGAGGCCAAGCCAGAGCAAGACTGTAGGAGAAATGAAATTTGCAAGAACATAACAAAAAGCTGTTGCTCAGACAAAAGGGAACACCCAAGGGTATTTGTTGAGCTGTATGCCGGCACCCGCTGCACTGAAAGTTTATTAAAGACAAGCCCTGCTCACATACAAGAGAAAGCTAAGCTACCAGGGACTGGGGGGGGAAGAAGTACGGAAAGGTTGAAGATGGAAGGGAATTGGTAGGGGTGGAGGGGATGGTTGAGGGGAGGGGTGAAAAACTAGCACCACGGCCCCCGTCAGTCAGACATTCTTTTATTTCAGCCATGCATTAAGCAACTTCCCTGCTGAGTTGGGCTCCCTTCCTGGTGTGGATAAAGGAGTCCCTGGAGGTGCCTGCCGGTAATTTCCAGCTTCTCCAGAAACTCAGGTATTAGAAAAGACCGCTCAGGGACCCAGCTACAATATACCTCCACAATTTCAGGCACTCGCTGCAGACGATAGAGGGAGAGGGAGAGAGAGAGAGAGAAAGTAGGAGACCCTCCCCGAGGGTCCCCCAGTTCGAATTTCTGAAGTGCAAGGAAGGCGGGAGGAGGCCTCCAGGGAGCATACACTAGCAATAGAAAATCCACTGCATCGGAGAAAAAGAGGTAGAAAGAAAGAGAGGGAGAGGAGGAAAAAAGCATTTCCTCTCTCTGGTCTGGCAGGAGCAGCCTTTTTTTTCCTCCACCGGCTCCCACTGGAGACTTTTTACAAAACATGTGTTGCTGACATGTTGACAGATTGCTCAGTGAAGTGTTAGGCGCATGCACATGGCTGTCCATTTAAGGGGACATGGCATCCTAGCCAACATCCTCTACCTGAGGCAGCATGTTTTATACATCACTTCTCAGTTCAAACAAAAGAGGAAAAAAAAACTAAACAAGGAACAATGAAAAAAGTGAAGGTAAACAAGCTAGCTTTTTTTTGGTAAAGCGAGCAGAACGTATCAAAGAGGCAGGCCGAGTCAAGCGCTGTCTGAGCCTCGTTTAAGTTAGATGAGCAGTGAAGGCGGAATACCTGTAGATGCCGAACGTCGGCATTAATTTGCACCTCTGTCTTCCATAAAGGTAGCCATGAAAGCGCTTCTGTAAGCACTTCATAAAAAAGGGAGGAGTGAACGGGATCTGGAAATTTCGATCTCCTTGCGAGCCAAAGAGTGACGTCTTAATCGTCTGGTGACTTGAAAATTGCTGCCGTGGCAACCAAATGGAAATGGGGGGATGATAATGTATTCATGGTGGTGACGACCCGGGGGCTGCGGAGCACGCTCTCTGGGGACGGCACTTTACCTAAAGCCAGACGTGTCTGGGCAAAATCTCCACACAAGACATGAGCAGAATACTTAGGAGAAAGAGAATGAGGAGAAAGGGAAAGGAAAAAAAAGAAGGAAAAGAAAAGAGCCATTCAAGAAACGAGAAAAGGTGTTATGAAGGGAGGTGGAGCAGCAAATATTGCCTTTAAGGCAGCAGAAGGTAAGGACATTGATTGAGCTCTAGTGTAGGCATTATAAGCATTAGAGAATCGTTGAAGAAAATACGAACGCCAAGATCTTCCCAGTACACTTTGAGAAGATGCTTCCTCTTGGATTATGAAACCAGTGATTCTTTTCTTGGTGAGATCAGAGTGCTTCGAATATAAAAAGCAAGGTCAACCAGGTAGGGAGATGTTTCAAACAGTTCTTCCTAATGATCTCTTTCGCTTGCAGACCTTCCAGTGGTGTATAAAACAAAGCGCAATGCCAGGCAGCTTGCCAGAGAGATGTCCTCAAGCGCTCCGTTGCCCTCATCTCCTTTTATTCCAAAAGCCAGTCGATATGAACATAGCACAAGAGATAAAGACTCCAGAATGGGGGGAAGAAAGTTGGTGAAAATAACTCTCACCCCTGAACCTCAGATGTGGTGCTGGAGATACCGGCTTACGATGAAGTCTGCATGTTAAAGCAAACCTCGAACTTCCTCTTTTCAGAAGGCTCTAACTGTGCTTTACCTGTTCAACAAGCTACCCTGCGTGCGCTTGACAGCCTGAGGCAGAAAATCAAGGCCAGTGTGATTTCTCTATTCAGTGGACTGGACATCTGTAGCATTAAGCCAATCTCCAGAGTCCAGTAGAAGGTATAAGACTACGGTTTAAACAAATTGTGTTGTGACACAGAGAGAGAGAGAAAGAGAGAGAGCGTGAACGAAAGAGTAAAGGAAAGAAAGAAAAAGAGAAGGGAAAGGAAAAGAGAGGGCGGGAGCGCGCGAGAGCCGAGGGCATCAACAGTGTGTTCTTGAGTGCAGATGACCCCTGGCCATCCTGAGGCGTGAGCTTTATCCGGCAGACTGAGTAAGCTGCTCTGGCACTGAAAGACTCAGGCCTACATTCCCTCAGGTTGCTTTATCCTCCATTACGGAGGATGAATGACAATCTGCTTTCAAAGGGGTATGTAGCATGCACAAACATCACTGGCTAGAACCGATAGTTATTAAAAGGAAAATGCTGAATGCAAGTCTGGTATACAACAATAATGCTATGTATTAATTAATAAATCTGTACAAAAACCAACTGGCAACCCATCCGCAGTGTATGTTCCTATAACAGACCGGATCCACCCTATGCAATTCCAGGATAAAACAATTACCGACCATGAATGAATGAAAGCATATAAATATCAGCTGCGGCACCGAGCTAGCCAAAAGCCGTCTCCATAAAAATGTGCTTACGTCAGTGCTTCAGCTGTTAGCATCTTCCAATGCCTCTTACATCTCACATTTAACACTTCTACAGTCTGGATCGCAGATTAAAATAATAGAAAAAGATGCATGGACCGAGTGTTCAGAAATCCACAGTGAAGATTAGCAAACATTGCTGTTTTGCATACTGATGGTCAAACTCCTTCCGCCTGCATATTTACAGGATTGAGAGAGCAGTGCCCGGAGGTAAGAAACAAATTGCATTACCTTGCAAATCCCACTCACACCTCTTCCTCACTCGTTCTCTCACTCTCCCTCTCATTTTCTACCCCGCTCAGTCAAGACAGGAATAAGATTCCACACTCACCTTAGTCACATCCAAACAGCAACTGAGTATTAGGAGGACGTCATCGCCGAGTAATTCGGCCGCACGTAATCAAGGCGACTATTGAATTCACTGTTCTCCTGACAAAACTGGCTAGTGTTGGCACGTGGGGATTCAGGGGCTTAAAAGTATCTTGGAAACATGTGTAAACTCATACACTACTCATTACTTTGGCCATCTACCATTTTGGACATGTCCAAAAGATTAGTAGAGACTTTTCAGTGCAAATTTGAAATCTTACAGCCCATCCTAATGGATAGCGCCAATGGAATACTTCACCCAAGAAGATCCAGAAGATCCGTAATGCTCTTACATAATGGAGCATTTGAAGATGTTGGTTGTCATCTTTATAAAAATATACAAGGAGCATTCAAGTCAAATTAGGGTAAGCCGCAGTAAAACATTGGAATGATGCAAACGTTTTAAAGGAGACCAGACGTCCATGAATGATGATCCTAGTCGAGGTGGCTTGGAGCCCAATGCAGTCATTCCCACCTTTCAGTGAGTGTAACGCATGATCGTTATAAATCAACGGATAATAACTACACTCTGCCGCCAACTTGCAAAAGAGACGCATCCATCTGTGGGAACTGTACACACAATCATTTAGCAATACCACTTGCACGTTACAGGAACTCAGTTGGCTGGGAGTTACCGCCACATCACCCTGTTGAGTCCTGACCTCGCTCCAAGCCATTTCTACATGTTTGGGGCAATAAAGGAGTTCCTGGGAGGCCAGCGTTTTAGATGTTCAGTAGGCAGTCTAATCATGGCTTCATACTGCAAAAACTTTCTAACCTGATGGTATCCAAGCACTGGTGAAACGCTGGGATAAGTGCATTAAGTGTAGCAGGGGATTATAAAAATATAGAAATTAAGAAAGGTTTAACTTTCGTAACTGTGTTCTGCTACTCTGCACGATCTCATGTCCTGCTTTGACCTGAACACCCCTACAATATTCATAAGACTCATCCTTGACACAGTAGATAATCTTAATCCTAAATCCTAAAAAAATCTTGTACTTATCTTAGATCACTTCAAAATCTGCTTTCAAATACACTTTATGTGGAATGTTTACTTATTATATGCGTTTTATAATTTATAATCCAACTACCCAATGTGGCTTAGAAGAGAAGGGGATACATTTTCAGTTAGGTTACTTTCAAAGTCTCTTCCCCTTCCTGTTATTGCAGGAAGTTATTCTTGCCATTAGCTTCTTGTTGTAAGAAGTTGTAAGACCTGTAATTCTACATCCAGAACACTGCTTTGTGGAAATAATTACCCGTAAAATTTAATATCCAATAAATGAATGAATAAATAAAGATAATAAATAAATAGATAAACAAGACTCTTATTCTTATAAATATGCTAATGCAGGAAACTCTTTGAAATAGGGTTCCTCATGGTTTATTTTTATTTTATCCTGTTTGATCGGGGAATTCATCTGTTATATGTTTCTATAGGTTCCATCAACGTTTAAGTCCAACACACCCTAGAGTTTGCCTTTCCTCTAATGGAATCAATGCTAAAATCCCTTAAAAAGTCAAAATTTCCATAGCTTAGATTGACATTCATTCAATTTAAGGTGGCAGCATTGTTTTTAACCTTTATTGATACCATTAAAGCTTTAAGCTGTCTAGACACAGCCAATTGGATGGGTTGAATTACAGCTTAATCAGGGGCTTTAATTGATCTGCAAAGTGCTGAGTCATTAAGTTAAACCCCTAAGCCTGCTAAGACCAGGGTCTTCTCTCCCAAAAGTCTCGTAGTGTTAAGATTATCTTAGGTGGGAAAGCGAACATGCTGTACCACCTCCATGATCTTTGCTAAGCTGTGTTTTTGGGAGCACGAGTCCTAAGCAAGCAATTCTGATCCCAGAAGAACGAAAGAAACAGAAGATGAGATATATCATTCATCGTAAAGAGCTGTCGAAGTGGACGGGGTCTGACATTTGCGCATGCCTTTTGCACAGAATGCTATTTGTTTTGCTCCCACTCCCTCCACGATGACTGCCTGAATCTTTGTATAGATTTGCTTAGAAAGATTAATGAGTTTGAGGGTGGTGGACGAAACAAGTCACGTACGAGAGGAGAGGCCAATGAGATCACGCAAACACAGAGGGCTTTGAAACCAAACACCCCAAAAAACATCCCAATTTCATATCACTCAACAAAATTGCTAACATATTGAGACAAAAAACCCCTGATGGTTGTATCACCACCTGGTTTTTCCACCTCCCTAAGAGTTTAGCTCTCCAGAGCCCTCCAAAGCCCTTGCACTGCTTGAATGAGAACCTCCCTCTATCCTGCCTTCCATCCACCCTCCTCCCCTGCTGGCCAAGACTCCTTCCTGAGAACATAGACTGGGAGAAAAGAGGCCACTGGGGAAGCATAAAGCTGTCTCACCGTTCACTCTTTCCACTACTTTCGCCCTCTAAACTCCCTGTGGCTCCACACCAGTGGCCAGTTTGGCAGCCAGGAGCTCAGGGATGCTGGGCAGGAAGAAATGTGCAGTATATTTCCACACACTGACGTAAGACGACTGGTGCTTTAGGCCACGATAACTAAGGCGGGCCTTTGTTCAGGCGAGGGCTTTTTTTTTAAGGATGAAAAGTAAAATGTGAAAACTGGTTATGAGGGATTGCTATGTGATAGGACACTACTAAACTGGGAAAGACTTGGGATAAGTGGACAAATCTTTAATGGTGTTCTCTATACAAGAGAAATCACAATTTGTTGAGTTCAGTATGTCCAGGAGGCTTTTATTTCCCAGACCAGTGCAAGTGGCCACCAATTCAGTTTGTTCTTTATTAGTTGTATTAATTGTTGGGAAAATCCACAAGTTGGTTGGTTTGTTGGTTGGTTTGTTGGTTGGTTGGTTTGTTGGTTGGTTGGTTGGGTAAGTGGTTGAAAGGTTGCTTGGATGGTTAAATTGTTGTTTGCTTGGTAGGTTGAGTGGCTGGTTAAATAGTTGGTTAGTTAAAAGGTTAGTTGGATGAATCATTGGTTAAATGATTGGTTAGTTGGTTGATTAAATGTTTGGTTGGTTGGTTGGTTGGTTGGTTTTAAATTATGTGTGGCATCTCCCACAAAGTCCTCGCGGCCAGTCGTAATTAAAAATTCAACAATGTTTTGGAACAAAATAATACTAACAATTTCTAACAATGCGACAATATTGTGCCAATTGTTTTATTCAACCTCATATTACTCGTTAATATCTTAATCTGGCTGTCGATTCCTGATAAGAAAATTTATATTACATATACAAATGTAGTCAAATTATTTTTTGCTTTTAGCGATATCTAAAAACCTAACACAATATGGCAATACCACCAAACAACAGCTCTGTTTCATTATTTCATCTTTGTTTTCAATTATTGCATCCTAAAACCCCTCAGCTCATTCTTTTATCCAAAAAAACCCTGCTCTGCTGCTCTGCGCTAAAAGCAACATGAATTAATAGAGATCTCTGCATCAAGGAGCGAGTATTTAAATCCACGAGACGGTGTGTGTGCGCGCGTCTATCTGTGTGTGTGTGTGTGTGTGCGTGGTTGTGTTGTGCTGGAGAGAGCACTCAGGACTCGAGCAGGCTCCTCACACACACACACACACTATCTTGAGAGAGCAGCACACCCCTGAAAAGCTCTTTGGCATTTGATATGCTAATAGCGATTCGCAATTACGTGGCATGTGTTTGATTATGTTTCACACTTTGTGCGATTATTTATTAATTCAAGCCGGGGCAACAAAGCAAGGCAGTCGGTTGTAGCGAGCGTGCGACACACCTGTTAGAGCTTGTTGCTATCAAAGGAAGCAAACATGATTAGTGAATACCATATTAAATTAAACATGTTCTTTCCTTCTGTCTTTTTTTTTGTTTCTTTAAGCTCGCCCATACAGACAAAATGGATACAACTGAATCGGAATGAAAATTAGGTACATCTTCGGCGTAGCAAATAATATATTTGTATATATATTTTTTTTTTTATTATTAATTATTTAATATATTTGTATGTATATATTAGAAATATTACAAAGTGACCACAAGATACTTTATTACTATTAATATTATTATGCATGTTACCCATTAAAAAGTCATTAAAAATCGCTGCACTCACAGCCCCGGGTCCGAATTACGCCTCTAGGTGGAATTAGTTGTAAGAAATCCACTTGGAGGAATCAAAACCCTCACACACTAAAGTTTCTGAGATGTTAAATCAATCGTGAATGATCCAGCCCTAATCCTGCCCTGGCTTCTCGACAACAGCCTCATCATCATTCCACAGACATCTCACACACACACACACACACACACATATACATACACACTCACACACACATGCACGCACAGCACTAAAACAAAACATCTGAATGCAGTTAAGACGAGCATATGAGAATAGGGGAAGTGTAGTAGAGATCCAGTACACCATCTCATATACGATACACACACAGGGCTCTCCTGCATTTCACAGTTCTAACATCAGTTCATCAAATCCAAACTCGGAATTGAGACGTCTGTCCTCCTCCTCGTCCCCCTCCTCCTTTTTTTTCTCTCTCATCCCACCATGTAAAAGCCGCCTGGCGTTAACAGCATTACCGAGAGCAGATGCTTTAAGAGGGAGCAGGGGCATGTAAGTCTGGCGGTGTTCGCCACTGCCCCGGCGATGTCTGGATAAAACTACAGGCGTCCTTATCGGCTCACGCGCATCCTCTCCCTGAGGAGGAGTCGGCCCATTATTCACTAATTACCAGCAGAGGGGCGTCTCGATGCCGAACGCATCTGTCAGTCGCCGCGTCGCTCACCAAAAGTCTAGGTGACTGTAGTGAGGCTCGGTGATGGAAAAGTTTCTCCTTTCGGGGAGACAGGGTTCAAAAGTTCACCTGCGAAAGGTTTCACGCAGTTGGTAATGAAAATGTATAAAAGCACGTCGAAATATGTTTATTAGATGTAAAAGAAATGCTAAAAAAAAAAAAAATCCATGTTCTAATTATAATATTATTATCAGACGCACAGCAGATTATTCAGCATGTTACTTTGTAGATGCTTGTACTCATTTCAAAACTGTAATATAACACACACACACACATATATATATATATATATGGTTAAATTTAAATAAGTTAAATTAAGTTTGAAATGAGTTTTTTAAAACATGTATAGAAATAGGGTTAACGATCTCACGTTCTTGTGAAAGAAGCTATGAATACATTTTAAAAGGTAAAAGGTCTATTTTACATATTAATATGAATAGTTAAATATTTCTTAAATAATTCATAAAAAAATTATCTTGCTTTTAAATAATGCATAATTCAGAATAACCTTTCTAGCACTTTTTTTTTTTAAAAAAAGGGAATAAACCACAATATTAAAAATTTACTACAATATTAGTGTTATCCCAGGTGTCTTAAAAAAAAAGTATAATAAATATTTGACGTTATGAGATTTTAAAGCTTCTCCAGGATTGATAGGATCGTAATAATAATTTAACAGTAACTATTTATAAAATAAAAAAAAAAAAAGGATTTCAGACAGAAAGGATTTCCAGACAGATTATATCTAAAACATGATATGAAACTGATATGCATAAACCACTTGTTATTTTTTTAAGCTAACCTGCAAGTGCTCTTTAATTTACAATAATTGCATCGTTATATTGCTCGTTCTTATTCTTATAGCTTAAAAAAATATTTAAAATCATAAGAGTCTATTCATTGTTTTACTTGATTTCAGCATTTGTGTTATTGCTGGTTTTGCAGTCTTTGCCAAAAAAAAAAAAAGACCAAAGATCATTCTCACAGCCTTGTCGGGGGCGACGCGGTGCAGCTGGACGCGTGCCGTCTTTTAGTTCTCCCATTTATTCCTTTTTTTCCATCATTGAAGTAAATGAAACTTCACTAATATCATTTCCTTCAGCGGCACGGTCATGGAAGGAATAACGGAGTGTAAATAACTATAACGGCCCAAACTGTTCTCCGAGCCCGTTGCTATGGTTACACACTCTGACATGCATACACGGTATCAGGAGCATTGCTGATCAATTAATAAGAAGCATTCCTGCTAGCGGAACTCACTACTCATAGCGCGCGTAGTGGTAGCGTGAGGCGTTTCACAAACACATGTCGCTGAAACCCCCGACTCAGACTCGGTGTTGACCTTTAGCTACGTTCCACATCTTCACCTCGTGCGTGTCTCCTGCTGAGGAACATGGGGTCATTTTTACTACATTCACACCTTCTTTTGTATCTCGTATGTACGAGCAGTGAAAGTGTCGAGGCGTCTCTTTTTCAGAGGATAAGAGAGCATAGAGCATATGTGTGTGTGTGTGTGCGGTATGTGTGTGTGTGTGAGAGAGAGAGAGAGACAGAGAATGGTTTGTTGGAAGCTGCACTGCTCTTCATTACACACTGACACTGACACAAGGCAGCACTTTTACTCAGACGCACTTCCACAGCCAGAGGACGGAGACGAGCTTTAGTGGGTTTGTGATTCTGCTCCAGCCGAGTGCAGACCTATTAACATTTAATGCTCCATTCTTCTTCTCGACTCAGACAGCTGCAAGGAAGAGCTTAAACACAAACTCATTCAGGACTTATATGTGTGTGTGTGTGTGTGTGTGTACTGTACGTGCAGGGCAGTTTGTACAGTAAAAATGTGCTACAAGGTCTAAACCCAACCTCTATTGTATGAAAAAAAAAAAAATGCCCGTCCTGCTTTGTTTCTGCCTTTAATAAAGAGCTTGAGGTTGAATGGTTTGACTTTAGTAGAAGCGTTACACAACGAGTTGGGGGAGGAAACGTGGCTGGAGTTTGATTTCTGAAACTTGGGTTTCGCACCAGCTGTGTGTCTAAGGCAGTTATTCAGTTATTGGTGCTGTAGTCTGTTCACTCTTAATCAAAGGTTTGGACACACCGTCCAAGTCCATGGTCTTTTCTATTTTTAGTTCTTTCTACACTGTCAAACATGTAAAATGCTGGAGGCGTTGATCCAAAATATACAATAATCTCCTCTGAACAGTTGATATTGAGATGTTTCTGCTACTTCTGCTCTGTAAAGCTTCATAACGGCTCTAATCCGAGGTGCTGGTTGAGGTTAATTGGTGGTTTCTGAGGCTGGTGACACTAAATGAACGTCTCCTCTGCAGCAGAGGTAGGTCTTGGTCTTGATTTCCTGGGAAGGTCTTCATGAGAGACAGTTTCATCATGGAGCTTGATGGGTTCTTCAAATGCACTGGACACAATACTGTTCTTACAAGAACTCTTCCAGAAAGGCTGACTTTTACGTCTATAGTTTAAAAAATAAAAAAATAAATAAACCAGTATTGTTCTAGAAAGTAGAAAATAAACCCAAACTTGTGTCGAAATCTTTTGACCGGTACTGTATAGAACTGGACAAACCCTCCATGGGTTTTCTGAAGAGCTCAACTCTGTGTACCGTGGTTAATCCCTAGAGAGACTATAAAGAGCCTGGTTGTTGTTTGGAACACGCCTTCTTACCTCAGTTACCACAAGCTAGCTTGTTTAGCTTCATTTATAAGCTAATACATTTGATTGAACTCCATCATTAGTGCCCTACACCTCGTCCCGTGTCGTCTCCTACATTTCTTAAAATAAGTTACTACGCTAGAACGATTCCATTTAGCTGGCTCGCTAAAGTGATGCATTAGCCTTGCAGCTGTCACTCAAATCATCTACACCTCTATGTACAGCGGAACCTTAGCATACAAATTTAATTCGTTCCAGAGGTGAGTTCTTAAAGCGGAAATTTGTATTGTGATCCAAAGAAATAATGTAAATGCAAATAATCCGTTCCAGTCACCCAAAAAGCTGAACAATATTACGAAAAAACGCACAAAAAATCATGTAGCTGGCAATGATGGTATCATGGGCTAACACTTGCAAAACAGCCTTCACTAATTGAGGTAAAAAAAAACGTAAACACGCTTCACTTGTCTTTCCACTGAACGGCTTCTGGACGTACGCGCAACTCAGCCTGCTTCGTAAGTTGATGACAATTTCTTGCAAAATTTTAATTCCAAGGGTGAACATTCGTATGCCGCGGTTCCACTCTACGCCAAATTTTATCCCTTAATGTAATTTAAACTAATGACCTGTACAGTTGTCATGAATGAAGACCAAAACCATTTTTTTTTGTTGTACCAGGCTGTAAACCTGTTTATTTCTGTTGTAAAGTTGAGCACTTTAACATGAGGCTGTATGGGGATGGACTCACATACGCTCCTAGTGGCCATTCGAGGACCTGCATGTTTAGGCACTTCTACGTTGGACTCATTTGTCTGAACCGTCGGTTGAGGTTTGGATGCTGCATGAGAAATTCAAATAAAATATAACAGAAGAGGAAAGTATTGGAACGTGTCGTTGGGAGATCACACGTTCGAAACTACATGTGAAAGGTGAGTGCTGGGTTACCTTCATGATATATATGTACGTATGTTTTTATTGAAATCAGGAGTAATTGGTACGGTTTAAAGAAAAAGACAAAATCAGCTTTCTGATGACAAAGTAGATCGGGAAACGTTTAGGAAGTACACGTGAATAAAGTGTAAAAGTGTGTTCGTGTGTGTGTGTGTGAGTCAGTAAGAGTGTGTATGACTCATAGTTTTCTATCTACTGTCTTAAGCTTAACTTTAATGGTTTCTTAACAGTAACTCTAAGATCCTGATACACAGAATCAGTGCGAGTACGAAGACATTCGAAAGTCTGTCATTTTCGTTCTCTTTCTTTTCACGTGTCAGGTGAAAGTCCGGGATGATGTTAGTTAAGGGAAGAGAGGAAGGGTGAAACCACGCCTTGCCTCTTCATCACAACACGCCTGTCAAAAGAAAATCTTTACAGCTGCTGAGACAGATCCGTACAGCCATTTTGTGCACTTTGTACTGCTCTCGTCTGTGTGTGTGTTTGAGGAAGAGAGAAACGATGAAGACTAAATGTGGTAATGAGGGTCAGGTAGTAAATGTGCTGGCATCAGTTATCTGTATGCTTACACATGTGTGGATAAACAGAGCTGGATTTTATATCTTGAACCAAATGTATAGTTAATAAATAACCTAGTAGAAGTGTGTGTGTGTGTGTGTTATGCACAACAACAGCTAGAAAATAAAAGCAAAAAGCAATCTTTACAGGAGGGAATTAAGAGGACACGGAGGAAACGCAGGCATCCAGGAGCTCACACAGCGAGGCATCTCCTCTCACTTCCTCTCATTGTGGCTGAGCCGAGCAGCACGGCGAGCTTCTGACAAAAGCCCAATAAATAGTTGATCCAGTGCATAATGTGCAGCGTGAAGCTTGGGGGAGAAGCACAGAGGCACATCTCACGGGACTGCAGCTGCTTTGAATGCCTAATGACACTCCCGCTAATGTTTCAGGCACTGGAGAGGAGACGCAGGAGACTCTGCACGCAGGCGGTGATGAGACACACACGCGCGTGCACACGAGGAAGAGCACAATGGCACCTTCCTCGATGATTACAACGTCCAAATGCGCAAATAACGTCATATATCACTGCCTACGCCGACACAGAAACCCAGAGGCTCGGCAACGTAAGAGCCTGTTATCCTGAGCATCGTGCTCGCAGGATCGGCGCGGCGAGCTCTGTCTATAACACGAGGTCTCGTCTCATGCAGGGCGACAAAACTCGGAAAGTCTCGCCTGATCGGTTTTATCTTCTGCCAATCTCACATCAAATCGATTCATGTTGTCTAGCCTCAAAGGGTAGTACTTGAATTAGCATCAAGCTTGATGTTAATAACCATCCATCCATCCATCCATCCATCCATCCATCTAGGATCCTCTGTAGTTCAACTAGGGACCGTGGGAGGCCAACAGTGACCATTGTATTTATTCTCAATTTTACAACTGCCCTAGGACCGATGTTAACACAGCAGCTGTAACATGCTAACATCTGGAAATATTAGTTGGAACATAATCAGTGATAAAGGTCTGGGTTAGAACAGTGGGTTTCATAAGTTACACGTACAGGGATAAAGAAACGCTCTGTTACAAAAAATGGCAGCTTCCTAGTTTCACACTAGAGACTCCTTCTATAAATAAATAAAAATATATCCCTTCACATAACATGTCCCTATATCAACTTCACAATTCCATCCATCCAGGAACCTCTGTAAGGCCAATAGTGACCACTGTATTTATTCCTATTTTTCCAACCGTGGTAGGACCTCTGGTCAAAATTCACATGCACATTTACACAGTGCAGGCAATTTGGGAACACCATTCAGCCTTTGGACTGTGGGAGGAAACCGGAGAACCTGGAGGAAACCCACCAAGCACGTTGAGAACATGCAAACTCCATGCACGCAGACCCCGAGGCGGGAATCGAACCTGGAGGAGGTATGAGGTGACAGTGCTAACTGCTACGCCGCCATGCTGCCCCACTACACAATTACATGATTTTATATGTTGTTGCTATAAATACAACAACACGAGCAGTTTGCAGCTGCTTTATATTTCGTACAACATGCAAGTTTCCGCTAAGTGTACAGAAGTTAGCATGCATTTATGACGCGTACGCACTTCATAACCAGTTATGACGTGACTTTAACCACTGTAATCACTTTATAATACTAGTCTCTAATTCACGAACAGTGTCATGGTACCGTAGCCGTGGCCGTGTTTGCGGTCATTACAGCGTACATGAGATGCTAAGCTGAACAGTACTTTAGCATTTCATCAGAATGAATACGATCTGAAGATCAGTGTGGAACACAATGTTACATACAGTACTGATGGTTTTAATGAAATATAAAGCAAAATATCAGTCTTTACCAGAGCTGGAAATATCAGCATGTAGCATAAGCAGACATAACGATTACTACCACCCAACAAGTTTCCATACGACAGTGTACAGCAGTGTTAAGTCAGCTTTACAGGCAATGATGATGTAAAAGGGATAGTTCGGATTTCTTCAAGTTGATCTTAAATCAAAACTGAATTGCACACAAGTCTGTTACAATAGTCATTATAGGGTCTTATACGCATATAAAGCTGCTGCAGTCCAACTGAGCCAAATCGAGTTCAAAACTACAGTGTATTTAGGACAACATTAACGCTTTTCTTTCCCCTGAAATTGCTGCATCAATGACCGAAACCAGCCGTGTAGCTAACTGAAGCTAATGAAACTGCAGAAGCTTCCTGTGAGTCTCAGATAAACTTCGGAATTACTTTTGGCACCGAACGAGGGTTGTGGATTTCGGCTGTTATTACTCACATTGTACTTGCGGTCCAGGTGACCAAGACCTAATGTAATATACTTCCATGCACCACATTTGGATTAAGACAAACTTAAAAAAAAAAAAAGCCAACCCATCCTTTTAACAAATGTCAAAGAAATAACGGATATTTCTCCAAGAGTTACAGTATCCAGAGATATTGGGGAGTATCCGTCACCACATGGATGGGTTCCGTCGAAACCTGCGAGTGTACGACAGTTTCCTAGGAGAAATTTTTTGATTTTTGGAATTGGATGAACTTTGAAAGTGTGTAAAGTTTGGGTTAGTTAGCTACATGGTAGCAAAGAAGGTCTAAGAATTAGCAGTTACATCATTATTAATTGCAGAGCCCCTGATTGGTCAGATTATGTATTTTTTTTATGTATGTTTCACTAAATTTTGCACATGAATTAAGCAAAACATGGAAAAGATTGTACCTAAAGCCTGCACACAAACCTAAAATTAGGAACGAATTAGTAAAACGATTGAACGAACGAGAAAAAAAAAATATGACGTGACCCTCCGGGGCACTGTAATTAATAAATTTAATTATGCTCCGAGAGTTGTGAATTCTCAATTTTCTCCCTGAAACTCAAAATTTAATCAAAATGTATCCATACCTGAAGGGACGTCTTTTTCCTCATGTCTATTCACGTGAAAACCTTATTTTTTTTCTTTCACCAGGCTGATTTTAATTTGTGTTTACTCTCATCGCTATGGTAACTAAACACACCAATTCAGTTAGACAGTAAAAAAAAAAAAAAATGATGAAAGCTCTTTTTTGGATTAGACAGCCGAGGAACAACGTGGCACCACTCGCATCGTCTTTTAGACGAACATAAAAGGGAATACGCCGTCTCAGGATGTGAATACGGCTTCCTGGACCTGTTAACACAGTTACGTTTTTGTTCATTAAAAGCATGTTCGAGTGATTTTTTAATTTTTTTTTTTATGTTAGCATACTTTTCTACTTCCACCCTCTACTCGTGACCCTGAATCGCTTTCATTATGGTTGGCCATCTGGCTGAGGCGTGCTTAGCTTATTCTCCCTGTGCCATGATGAGAGCGGGGAAAGGCACTTATTAAAAAGGCCACCTCGCAAGGGCCCTCGCAAAGGGGAAGGTTTTCCACAGAAGGACAGGAGGAAAGCAGCAGCTTCGGGGAAATGAGAGAGGAAATAATCTCCACTGGGGGAGCGGCCCGAGCATGGACAGAGGACGTTTCTGGGAGTGACAGGATGTATTTCTGCAAGCGAGCTCGAGGCTCGCTGTGGTTCACTCTCACCTTTCATTCTTCGTTACAAAAAGACCCTAAAAATGAGTTCTGCCAAACTGTTAAAGTGGCACCTTTTTTTTTTTTTTAACTGTGACTCGGGATAAGTCTGGCGCCAAAGTAAGGGCTTCTTCTTAAGGGCAGGATGGGTCTCAAAAATATATAGTTTTAATCATTTTTCCCACAGTGAAGGAGTCGGAGAGTGTGAGAGCGGAACCATTAGCACAACCCTCTTCCATTACTTCCCACTTTGTATGTGTCTAATCTATCACATTTGCAGCCAAAACCCAATCATTTCCATTTCGACATTTGCATCACTGCATCGCCCATAATGCATTCATGTGTACATCAACTGAGTTATAAAATCCCCAGCATCTGTATAATTCGTTTACACGTTTATACAAATTGATTTAATTGAAACCGGATAAAATTGAGACGCAATGGTCTGAATGATTTGTCTTTTTTTGATGAACGTGCCGTTCTATGAGGGTGAGTCAAAAATTATCCGCACTCCGGTAATATTCAAACTTCTGTTGGCCGTACCGTCTTGTCAGCTCTTTCCGTCCAAGGTCTTTCCAGTCAGTGCTGTGCAGGTGTGAACGTGTTACGTGTTGCGGTGCGAGCAAAACGAGATACCCAACTTGTGATTTGCACAAAACAAAAACGAAAAATTTATTGTTGCGGTCTTATGATGTATCTGGTGCCGTTATTTATCGAAGACCGTGTGCGCAGTATGGAGCAAGTGTTTGGATATCTACAAACTAAATTTGGACTGATACTCTAAGGGAGGTGAAAGTTTCTTAAAGATAATCATTACTGGTGCGAAACATGCATTCGAGCCTGAGAGTAAACAGCAGAGTATGGGACAGTAACATCCTCAATCGCCAACCGAGAAAAACGTCCAAAATCTGTTATCCAAGCGCGTTTCTGAGTCACGGTTCTGTCCACGCTGTCGACAATCTGCTAAAACTTCGTTTGGAAGTGTTAAAGCATCCTCCCTAGAATCCTGATCTCGCAGCCCTACAAGGATGAAGATTCACTTCTGATGAAGAAGTGAAGACAGCGGTGCATTCGTGGCTCACAGCCTGAAACTTTTTTTTTTATGATGGAATACGAAAGCTTGTCGACAGATGGACAAAGTGTATTAAAAAGCAAGAAGACTTTGTCCAAGACTCATGTATTTGTTTTTTTTTTCTCTAAAAGTTAATTAAAATACATTCTACAACCAGAGTGCGGATCATTTTTGACTCACTCTTGTCTCTACCTCATCTTTTGATCTTTTTTTTTTTTTGCAGTTGAGTAGCTAATTAAAAACAAGTATGTGCACAGAATATACTTATACTATCATTTCCCAATTTTAAAGCCATTTGCTTATACAACAGCCCTCTACAAAGTCATTAAAACAGAAACTCACAATGCAATAATGATAAAAAAATAAATAAATAAAAATACAAATAATCATGCAGCCCCATGCTCCAGTGTTGAACTACAAAAGAAGACATTTGGAAAGATTTTATGTCAAGTCTGTCTCAACTTTTATTATTAGCTGGCTTCTATTCTTTACAGGAGACCTATTATTTAAAATTCACATTTTAGTCATTTTCAGACATTCAGGTGGCTGTCAAGTGTGTGTGTGTGTGTGTGTGTACAAAAAAACAAAAAAAAAATCCTGCTTCTTTGTCCTTTTTTTTTCTTTCCATTTTTGTCCTGGACACGGCTTAAACAAGCTCCCTATTGTGACCTCATATAAGAAGATCCCCTCCCCCGAACCTGTTCCTCAGCCGAGGCTCATTTACATAGACACTGAAATGGCACGTTTGGAAAATGAGCAAAAGAGAAGGATTTCGAGGTATGAAAGCATATGTATGATTCAGCTGATGCATTACCACAAATGCTCTGTTTGAGCTCCGAGAGGTTTGTTAACTTGTTAAAGAAGGAGTAAAATATGGGACCTTTACAGAAAATAGTGACAGCAAGGTCTGTACAGTAGGTTCACAGAGAATAAACGAATCATTCCTTGACTGTAGAGACATTCGCCGTGTCTCCCTCCCAACATAAACACTGCTGTTTGCTTCCTGAGGATCCACAGACGCAGAACGCCGTGCAGCTGGGACTGAAACGTGACTCCCGGTTTTAAGCCTCGCCATTAATGCTAATCAGTCCGTGTAGTGTGTACCAGCCTTAGCAAGGACTGTTTAGTCATCTCATTGTTTTTCCAGGTGTTAAAAGATGACAGCAATTAACAAGCATACTTGCTGGCTCTCGGTGTAGAGGAAAGGTGCTTGGTGTAGTGCGCTCAGGGAGTCTCTAGTCTCTGAACCAGAATGTGATCCATAATGGCCTAGCATATCAATAAAAGTGCTGCTTTCTTCTCGCATGTTGCCTCGAGTGCACCAAGTGCAAAGCTTCCAAAGCGGAATCTGACTGGCACGGCAATGGATTTCTTTAACACTTTTTTTTTTTTCCTTTGGAGAGAGATTAGTTTTACTCTTCACGAGGGTTGGGTTGAGATAACAGAGGCGAGGATCTGGAGTGAAACCTGCACCCAAACCCCGCCTGACCTTGATCAGACGTATGGATGAATGAGGATGACGGGCTCTTAAACAGCGGAAACCTGATCCGCAGCCGTCCCGGAGCCAGAACCGGAGAGCGCAGGAGGCTTTTAGGGGGTAAATATACCTCCACTCGGCTTCCTCCATCTCTCGTGGGGAGAATTCCATCCACCCGACTCTGCCGCGTCCCAGGGGAGGCATTCCTGCAGCCCTGCCCAAGCATCTGGAGAGTCCCTGCTGAAGGGAGTGTGTATGTGTGCATAGAGGGGGTCGATACGAAGAAGACGAGTGTGGGAGGTGGGGTGCCGCAAGCATTCCTCCAGCCCTGCCCTAGTCGAAGATGGCCTGCTCCCTGGAGACACATTCCTGCAGCATGTGCACCTCTCTCCTTCCCTTCCCCTCTCTCACTCTTCACCCTTCACTATTTCTCTCACTCTCTCGCTCTCTCTATCTGCCTCATCTTTCTTCCTCCGGCTCCTTCTGCAGTCCAGCATTAACGCGATCAATAGCGCCAATCGCAGGAGGGACACGGGCCGATCCATACTCCACCAGTTCCCTTGGCGCGGGCCAGCGGTCGCGCCTTAAGTGCACGGATAGGTGATAAACCTCTCCCAGACTAGGCTAGACAAAGGCAACCATTGATTGGGGTGACATGTTACATCTCTCTCTTTTTTTTTTTCTTTTTCCCCCCTTTCTTTGTGTTTCTCTCACACTCTCGACATTCTGCACCGAAGGCACGTCCAGCGGCGTTTCACGAAGCCATTCCTTTTTTATACCGCACGAACGACAGACTGTGAATGTTCAATTAAAAATCAATCAGACATGCAAATCATGAAATGCGTTTTTTTCCCCCCCTTTTAATAAAAGATCCATTTGCGGCCGTTCTTTAAGAAAAAGAAAAAAAAAAAAAAAACACACGCTTTCAATGTACCTGTCGACTCGGTTCCCAAACGGCAATTATGTCCTTTTATTCGGCTTGCTCAGAGGGTCTAATTCAAGCCACTTTCCAGGCATTGTTCTATTAGAAGTTATTTGTCTAAGAGCTTGACATTAATGAGGTCTTGTTTTAATGGCAAGGATGGCAGAAACATTTGGGGTCCGGGATCACAATCAGGCGGAAAATCAAACATCACGACCACCCACCTCTCCATCCCCTCCCCCCACGACTCCATACTTAAAAATGAAACTGTCAAGAGCCTTCGTTGTTGTTTTTTTTTGGTTTGTTTTGCGAATCACCATTTTGAAGCAACGTGTAATGTTATTTTAATGAACGTCAAAGTAGTGGAGAAATAATGCAAATTTTACCCATAATTCAATGCAGCTACACGCCTTGCCTCGGTTACTAAGCGCTCTTCTTTAAGCATGAAGGTATTAGCGTGGACGCTGGACGGACTAAAGGACTAGCCAAATCTCAATGCACCACTATCAGTGTGGACTTAAACGGCATTGTGGGTAATAAAGGAGCAAAAAACAACAACGTGTCGTTAAAAGTTATTTCCAAGTCATTACAAAATGAAGCCTGGGTGTTATGTTATAATTATAAAAAAAAAAAAAAAAAAAGGAATCTTCAAGTCTGATTTTCCCCCTTAAAGTCCAGACTGTATTATTAGTTACAACCTGCTAGTGGTTGTAGCTCGACGGCTTGTATTTCACAAATGAATAAAACAATATAACTTATCACAGACATTGCTCATTTCATTTGCGCACACACAAAAACATATGCACACACACACACACACACACACATACACACAGCCCCATGTGAGACGTGTTCATAAAATCTATTCCCTCACAAATCAAGGAGCTCCCAGTGAACGGAAAATCTTCGTAATCCTCAAATGGGATATCTTTCTGGTTGTCTAGACATGGGGGACCGATCCAAGTCATTCATGCCCTATAATTTGTGGTTAGATACAAGAGAATTTTGATCACTCGCACATTGCACATATGCAGACCACTCTCTCTTTTTCTCTCATACAGAGCTCTTATACATTTCAGATGAAAAGACACACAAAGGCTTATTGTCACTGCTAAAATAAATCTGGTCTACGGGGAAGAGGAGGTACTCGGCTTGCTGGACTAAAACCCGCGCTCAGAACCTATACTGCTTCCTACCGAAAATATTTACTTAACAACCTTTCTTTTGGCCAGATGCACTAATTTCTCTTTTTACGTTTAAAAAAAAAAACATTTTTAATCAAGCTGGTTTTCTGAAGAATAATCGTTCTTTTGTTACAAGCCCAAACCATAGCGCTGTGGAAATCTCCACTCCGATTCGTCACCAGGCCGTGTTACTATATATTTCCAAAAGCAGCAGCTCTGATATTAAAACTTTGTTTCTATAGTAACAGGTCATTCAGTTAAAAGCTCACATAATCTATGACTAATAATAAACAAATTAAACAATGCCTTTGTGTTTATTAAATGATGTTAAATCTTAAACATTAAGTTAAATTATCATTACCATGTTGTTCATTATTTTCCAACAACAGCATGTGTTTTATTCCTTACTTAAAATACAACCCATATGCATACTGTTGTAAAGCACTAAGCTATATTCCAGTATTGGTCTTGAGCCACCTTTCATTTCTTAATATTCTTCATTCTTAAAGAATTTCTTTTTTGGGTTTTAATTTAGTCGTGTCCAATTCCTCCCCGTCACTAGGGGGCTCCCATATTAAGGCTAATACTACTACCACTCAGTCGGTAGGGGACGAAGACTATCACGTGTTTCCTCCGAGCCACGTGACGCCAGCCGACCGCATCTTTTCGACCTGCTCGCTCACGCACCGTTAGGGGCGGAGTAACACACTCGGAGGAAAGCGCTAGCCGCTCCTTCCGCTTGCGTGAGCTCACAGACGCCCCTGATTGGCTGTAGAGCCGTGATTAATGTGGGAGCACGAAATACCTCCCATCCCTCCCCCCTGAGAGAGCTCGGCCAATCAGCTCTCTCTAGACCTCCGGCTGCGAGAGGTTACATCCAGGAATCGAACTCGCGATCTCCGGATGATAGGGTGAGTACTTACCCACTGCGCCACTCATAGGCCCCTCATTTCTTCATATTAAATTTTTTTTTAAATGTAAAAACGAGAACGAATGTTTTACTGTGGCAGGCTACAAAGTGCCTGAAGATACATTTTTATAAATTACCTGTTTATGAAACAACCTCGGCAGCAGCCTCATTTCCCCTCTCGTTTGTTCCAAACAACTCAGTATTTAGGATCATTAGTATACTAATCACTGGTCTGATCATCTGTCATCATCTGCACCTGTTCCTTACTGGTTCATGCCCTAAGTAAGTTAGATGGCTTTTTTATGCTTGGATGATTCATAGGTCACTTTGTGGCTTAGCAGAAAAAAAGGAAAAAAAAAAACATTTCTCTAAAACTGGTCAGCCAAAAGTCAGGGCCGAAAAATTCCTTCAGGAGGCCTGGACAACTATTCCTTAAGACTACATTAAAATATAAGAAAGTCAGACTCTTTGGAAGAAGGGTGGCTCCAGACATTTGCACAGTACTGTATATACAGTATGTATATTAAACCCTGGCCTTGTGTTGTACCACATACCGATTCTAAAGATTTTTTCTAGCTATTGTTTAGTATTAGCTCGGTGGTTTAGGGGACTATTGATCAGAAGGTCCCAGGTTCAAACCCAGCACCACCACGTCGCCACCGTTGGGCCCTTGAGCAAGGCCCTTAACCTTCAACTGCAAGTCACTCTGGATAGACATCTAGACTTCTTCTGATAGATGTAAAATGCCTCAGATGACAGACTTCCATCATCAGCAGGAGAAGATGATCACTGATCGTCCTTTTACTAAGGTTTACAAATTCATGGACTTTTGGTGGTCTAAAAATAACAGAATGTCATGTTTTTTGTTTTGTTTTACCCAAAAATGGCTGATGGACAAGAATTACTGTCCAACTGATGAAGTATGCAAAATATAGAAATGTAAGTTTATAAAATAAAAAACATGTCTAACACAGTGAACTCCAGTAACCTAGATCGGTTACAAAGCCTGAAAGCTTGTATAACATAAAGAGGACGCCCAGTCCACCAAAAGCCTTAAGCTGATATCATTAGCTCTCCCAGCCCTCGCTGTCAGTGTATTTTTAGCCGTGTTAATACATCAGAAAAGAAATGACACCCATCTCCCAGTGACCCTCAGACACTCGGTGGATATTAATCAACCTCCGGAATACTGCAGGAGGAAGTCATTAAGCAAACTCTTCTTGGTTTATACGCTTCCATCCGAAAGACGCGATTTAATCCTAATTATGATGTGCTGTGTTAATTTGCGGACAGATTGTCAGAACTGTTATGATAATCTTTAGACAGAAAGCAGGAAAGACAAAGGACAGAGGACGTACTAGGCCCGAGAGGCAGGTTTCAGTGTTAAGCTAGGCTATAAGCTTAGAGGAATGGAGTGAGCATTGTTTACCTGTCAGCTGGCATTGATTAATCTTGTGTTGGCTAAGATCGCTCGCTGAGTCGAAAACCTGGTGGCAGGAACGGCAGCTGTGCTCCTCGTCCTCCTCCTCCCCCTCGTCCCCTTCCCCGGGAGAGCACCTCCTCCTCGTCAGACGCCTGTCCTCGGCATCCTCACACACCGTGTCGGGGGCACACTCACGATCTGTGGTGGAAAACAACAGAGAAAAAAAGCAGCATGCCATGGTCACTACTGGGTGCTGCGTCCACTGGGACAACTGCTGCCAGAGTTATATTATTAGCTAAGAGTCATGGAAGTATAAAAATTGGATAGAATTGGGTTAATGAAAATATTAACCGGTTTAAAATTAAAACTGAATTGTTATTGTATTCATTATCTCTATACGTCTCCATGGCTTTGGAAGGAACAATGTCTCGAAGAGTTAAACGAACTGTGCGATACTCGTGGTAAAGAGACATGATTCCACCTTAAATATTCCACCTTAAGTAATAAATATCGACCCTCAGGAGGTTCTGTTCTCTCCAGTTATCTCTATGGATCATTTTTTTCCCAAGCACTTAATTAAAGTGAGTCAAAAATGTGTACTTTTTTCAGATTAGAGAGAGAGAAAAAAAAAACATGCTCAATCTATTACATTAGCTGTTCTTCTGTTTCTTCATTCATGGTTAACTGTGGAATCGTACAGCCGTGTTTCGGTTAAAAAAAGGCTCTAGAACCATCTTAGAAATCCAGAACTGAAAGCCACCCAAGGATCGGTTCTAATGCAATGTTGTGATACTGGTAAATGTGATGGTCCTTAACATTCCAGTTACCAGTTATAAGGATTGCAGCATAAATCTCAAGATAATGCTTTCCTTGTGCTATATAACCAACTTGCAGAAATTCTCGCATGCTTGCAAGTTACATCACATTAGATTGACATTACCCTGAACAATATGCTTTGAAACATAACCCCAAAAAAAGGACGAAATATGTTCCAGATGAACTCTGAACCCCTTCATCGAAAAAGGGCATCTGCCACTTCAACGGCTCAGAAGACAATAGCGAGACAAAGCACGCAAAGATGAGATTGGTGTGTGTTACGCTCTCAATGTGACACACTTCCCTGAATAATTCAGCCTTCGCTTGCAGGCAGCCACGGGTCGCACACATCAATATTCCCGTATCTGCAGTGTTGTCTTTCACAAGCGAACCAGGTCTGCAATGGCGCCGGCTATCAATCTTGCGGCTCTGCAGTGGCCATCTAATTCATAAAATGGAACAAGCCTTCTAGGCCAATTCTTACATCAACCTTGTCTCGAAATGGAGCTGACAGTCATGAAACAAATGGACCGCACTGTATGCGCATCCGAAGCCTCATCTGTCAAGCAACTTCCTCATAATGTCACGGTGATGAATAATCAATGGTGATCGCCACAAAACAACCGTTTCCTAAACGTCCGCGTTCATTTAAAACACGACGATTAAATTTTAATACGTTTTAGCGGGAACCTTTCTATTGACTTGTCATGGCAACAAAGATGCAACACACTGTGTAGTGAATCAAACGAATGCACCGTTTCCCCCCACGGTGAAGGATTTTATTCATTAATAAAAATCTCTGGAAAGTTATTTGCGCTTAAATTACCTCTGGGATATTGTTTTTTATCCTAGAACTGAGATCGAAAAGGTTTCAATCTTGAGAGGGAGAAAAAGGAAAAAGGGAAAGGTTCCGCCCAATGCATTAAAGATCCTTCGGTTCTAGAACAACTAGAAATCTAGAACTAGGAGATATGTCCACATATGTAGAACTAAAACCTTTGCAAAAAGCCAGGACAACTAGCCAAACCGAAGACCCCATGAGGATAATCACAACAGCAAATTATATAGGACTAACACCAACAACTGAGAATTGTCAGATCTATGGTTTTTGTATTAAATGTCTTGTATTTGAACCTGAAATCCTTTTTTTTTTTTTTTAACAACCCAAGCACACTGGTAGAATGTACAAGAATAAAGTGTTGAGACATGATTACTCATCACACCTACATTGTTGGCTATTGTTCCAGAAGGTCCTGGACCACCCAGTAAATTCATTTGTTCAACTTCTTTATCCTAGTCAGTGTTGAACAGCATCCCAGTGTATCCTGGGAACACTGGGTGTGAGGCGGGAATACATTTCGGATAGGACGCCCAATCCGCACCTAACAATCCTACAGTATAGCTACTGCCTGGCCGGGTGATCTGAAGAGTCCAGATTAACCCTGTTTCAGAGCAATGGATGGACCAGGGTAAGAAGAGAAGCTCATGAAGCAATGCACTGGTGCCATCATGCATAGTGGTCACTGTACAAGCCTCTGGAGGCAGTTGTAGTTGGTCAGGTCTATGCTTACGTCAGCTGACTACAAGGATGAACTGAATGACCAGGTTATCACGTCTATGGAGTTTTTCCTCCCTTAATCGCACGGCCATATTCTCAAATTGTGACAGAGTGGGTCTGGGAGCATGAGGAATCATTTTCACACATGAACTGGCCACCAAACTGTGCACTGTAATTAAAGCCAAAGGTGGTCGAGCAAAATATTAGAGTGTATTAAGTCTTTTGGTCAAGCAGTGTACTTGAACAATTCTTTATTTTGTTGCTGCCCTCACAAGGCTGTTTATCCTTATGTATAAACCTGTTCTTGAAGTTTTCATATATTCTTATTAAAGTTCATTAAAGGTATATACAGTATATGTACCATGATCCAAGGATTGATTGCTTTTCTCTACCAAGATAAGTCGCAAAGTTTTTTAAGATAAGTTTAGGAGCTGGTGTGTACCATTGCTATATACTGTACAGCGGGACAAAGGGAAAGGCTGCCGTCCTGAAATGAGCAGAAACTATGTTCCTCATTTTCCCTACTTTCCACAACTTTCTCATGCATTTAGGATTCATTTTATTTTGTGAGATTCTATAGGCCAGAGTCTAAAATACCATCTATTTCAGGGACCTATTCAAACAAATGTCCCATGGTGCATAGCGTTCTACACCCACATTAGGATCTCAGAAAGATCTAGATGTACAAAACGTTCCATTTATGCTGTATTTTCGAAAGAGGGGGTGTATCACATGGGTGTGAAATTCCTTAAGGAGCACCGTTTCAGAACTCATCAAGGCCACCCAGGATTCTTTCCTCTCCTAACTCCCTGAGCCTGAACGCCAAGCACTGATGTAACCCAACACCCTTCATTGTCATTCTCTCATGGCGATGGAGGCTTGTGGAACATACCCTCTAAAAATATCAGTGTACCCATCCCTGTGGGGGTTCTAGCAGAAGCAAGCAGGAGGTGGTGCGAGAAGATGAAAATCCCAGCCTGCCACCGGCAGATGCTTGGCCAACAGCGCTGAAGTAGGCTTGGGACAGGGGCCAGTCATGCCAAGCATGGTCACCCGAACACCAGCGAATCTCAAAGGACATGACCACACGCTTCGTGTCTTTTTCTAGACTGTCAGGCGTGTAACGGGAGAGTGGCGGCTTGCTCAAAGTGCAAATCTTCACTTGGTTCAGTTCGGTTTGCCCATGTTCATTTCAGTCTGCTTGGCTTCGCTATAGCTGCCAGTGCTTTGGCTCTTCCAGCCAATTTCTTCATACTGCAATTTGCAAGAAGCGCTAGATTTGTGTTATCATGCAGACAAATGATATAAGCAAAATATCAAAGCAACAATTTTCACATTAAGAACTGCCCATGAAACAACTGAAACTAATTAAAACGCTTTTTAATCAACGCAGACTGATATCTGGGGCGTTTTTACACTTGGCCTGAATACTTGAGTCCTTGCCCAGGTCTGATTCTCTGCATTTGGCTGAGGTTATTCATATTCACAGGTTTGCATTTGCATTGAATTCTTCCTGAACCGTAGGTCAATTGCACAATTTCACACATCACTTTTGTGAACACAGCCTTGCAAAATAGTAGGTATTAAGTTCATCCATTTGCACTGAAATGCTTTTGGATGCATAGCATACCACCAGTGCGCATGAATATCTGCAAAAAAGACAAGATCTCTTGTTAATGTGTTTTTTTGAAACAGTGCGCCAACCCTACAACGTCCTGGTTGAAACAGGGAACTTGCAATAGGAAGTAATTTGACATAATAAGCCAACCACACTACTCAGCAGACTGCCGCGAAAGGGGATAGTTTCCACATCCATAGATCGGTTGAAGCAAGCTCCAAGCCACCTCTTCCAAAAAGACCAGGGATCAGTTCTTTGACCACTCCCAAATTTACTTTCACCAAACTCTCAGGGCAAAGAGTGCAAAAAGTTCTTTTTGGCTCCTTTAACAGTCTAGCAAGACCTGCTGAGATCGTTCGCCACCCTCATGAGCTTGTTTCCTCACACAAGCTGGCTTTTGACGCTGTCAGGACGAACGGTGCGGGCGCTCAGCAAGAAGCAAGGTCATGGAGATCCAAGGGATTAGAGCTCAAAGTCAATACCGGGTTGCTCTCCGCCCAGGTTTAGACCCATTAATCCATTAGATCTAGACATTCTCCTACCTGAATCCCCCGAAGAGTGGACAAGGGATCAATGGTACTCTGCTTAAGCTAACTGACAGCCAGGAGTCATGCTTCTCTCTATCAGCTTTTTTAGCGCATGGTAAGACAAATAATGGAAAACAAAGAGCAGTTTGCTGAGCTTAGAGGAAACTGAATGGACGTAATTGTTTTTCAAAGTCCATATATCAGAAGATGTCTGTGTCACTGGTATTCAAGGGTAATAAGCCACAAATTCGATCAAATAAATTGATGTATCAATATAAAAGAGCTTACAAAACTGCGTTTTTCTAAATACTAGACATCGCCTTTGCAGATTCTATGAGCGGATGTTCAACTATTCACCGAGGGACTCAATCACTGTTTTCTGATTTAATTCCGTCCTCCAAAGACACTGAATGATGCCATTTAAAGTGAGCCCTGCAATATCATGTGCATGCTTTTGGTCATTCGTCAATGTCTGGCAAGACTGCTCACTGCAGAGACATTCTAGTGACATTTATCACTCCAGGACTTTCATCTGGGGGTCAGGCTCTGACACCTCCCTGACCTAATATTATTGAATCGTTTCAGCACTTAAATATTTATAGTGGTTTAATTGATGTTCTCTTCTCAGCTATGGAGAGCTCCTGCTGTGGGGCCCCAGACCCCCGACTGAGCTAGCGTGCTGATTTCCCTCTACGGAGCCTCCCGCTGGGACCGAATGTGGAGGAGGAGGAGGGGGCTGGCTTTGGCCTGGACTGTACCGCCAATCTGTCAAACCACCAGAGAGAGGGGACGAGGGAGAGAAACAGAGTAAAGCACGAGAGGAAAAGAAAGACGAATGGACCGACTAGAAGAAGGATACAAGTCTGTGGCTGGGTTTGACTTAGTAGAAGACATTTAAAACGGGATATAAAGATAGAAAGAGAGAGAGAGAGAGAGGGGGAATATACAGTAGTATGGATAAAATAAGAATACACATATTTGAACATCATTCGATTTTGTTGAAATAGTTGCGAGACTACATGAAATAGTGCTGGAAATATTTCACGCATTGTTATAATTCATACAGTAGGGTTACAGTATTTGTCCAAATATACCAGACGTTGTCTCATCAATTAACTGTTATGCAAGTAGGACAATAGAAACAGTGATCAAAATAAATAAATAAATAAATTATCATTTCTTGATTCAAATAACAGGATTTTTTTTTTTGATGGCTTATATATCTGGCACCTTCTATGATAAAGACTAATCCAAAAAAAAAAAAAAAAAGTATGCGTTTTAGATAAAGAAGAATAAAGAACCCAGTTCTTGGCAGCGCTCTCAGACTTCTGGACTCTACTGTATTATGACACTCCAGTATATCTAGCAGCAACCATTAGTTCCAGAAATCTGACCCGGCTGTGCCATGAGCTGGAGTCCAGCATTAACAGCCCTTGAGCTGCAGTTCCTGAGAAAGCCCCCGGGGAATCCGCCATTGTATCTGGTGTGCACTACTCCATCTAGCTAGCACTGCAGCTGATCAATAACCGTCAGAGGCAGATTCGAACGTTCAGCACGAATACAGAGCAGATCACGAGCGCCAGCCCAGATCATACTCTACACATTGAAATTATTTTCTTTTTCTCCCCAACAGGGAAAAATCTCTAATGAGCAGAAATGATCGTAAAAATACAATGAAATAAATAAATAAAAAACCAGGGATGGCAACCTACCCTGAATATGCTTTATATTTTTCAGTTCTTCAAAGTAGCCACCATTTGCTTTTACGAGAGCTTTTCACACTCTTGGCGTTCACTCAGTCAGCCTCGTGAGATTGTCACCTGGAATGGTTTTCCAACAATCTTGAAGGAATTCCCAGAGTTCTTGAGAACTTGGCTGCTTTTCCTTCACACCCAGGTCCAACTCATCCCAAACCATCTTAGATTGGGCCAGATTATCTCACGCAGCACTTTCATCACTCTCCTTTTTTTGGACAAAGAGCGCTTACATAACCTAGAGTTATGTTTGGGGTCATTGTCCTGTTGGAAACCAGACTTGATGGCATGCTGCTCCAAAGCGAACGCCGTGGTAGCCACGCTGGGTAAATGTGCCCTTCATTTTGACCAAGTCACCAACAGTGTTACCAACAAAGCACTCCCCAAACCATCACACCTCCACCAAGCTTCATAGTGGGCGCAGTACTGTTTGTTTCATTCTGTGTGCTTTGCTATAAGATCGAAAGTGCATCGCTTAAAAGTACAAATTCAACACATGTACCAGCCAGGGTGGGTTTCTACCACACTTTTCTTCCCCTGTAAGCATTTCCTCTCTCATTTTCCCAAACATTTCCCGAGTAGTGTAACTCTCTACACCTCCCTCACCTCAGCTCCCCTCACCACCCTGCCCCCACCCCCCGCCCCCCCAACTCTCCACCCGAGCTCGAATTAAGAATTTATTTTAACCGGCGTGCAGCTCCACTCGACACGTGTTGGCATCTCCTGATCAAAGGTGCGCGCGTTCCTTTTATTGCAGTCAGGGAGAGCTGACACACACGAGAGGACATTAAGATTGAATAACCTTCACACCAACACCCACTTCTCATTATGGGAGGCAAAAAAAAAAAGAATAAAATAAAAGCAGAAAGAGAGAAAAGTCATAAAACTTCTAAGCACCATTCACCCATGTGGGTCAGTGTGTAGCAAAACAGAGAGCAAGACGAAGGCAGAGAGGTTCTGAGTGCTGAATGTCAGCAGGTACATGAGTCTGATCACTTCGGATGTTATGTTTAAGATTAATTTTTAAAATACGTTATGTGAAAATAAATAAAATATAGCGAGTATGGTGGCCGATTTTAAAAACCTGATTTCTATAATATAATTTTTTCTTTTTTTTTTGATAAGTAAAAAAAAACTAAAGATGAAATAAATAATTTTTCAGTCATACGGAAGCAACTAATGAGCCCTGAACGTCATGGCGAATTACGTTGGCTTCTGTTACACCAGTTAAGTTAAGTTGACCAGCTAAGATCATGTGCCTGGATTTTATTTCCAGTGATTCATTTATACAACAAAGCAGAAAGCGTGCCCAGTCCTTCATGAACTCATCCCGGAATCGAAACTTTACATTACCGACCAGAAGTGACTCAAATCTGATTAAACACCCTAATGTGACACAGATCTGATTTTTAGAACTGTTTGAACACACAATTCTGATGTTTTCCAGATCAGATCTGAGTCATTTTCATATGTGGTTCTAGATCGGATGCGATATGCGGTCATGTGACTTGAATGAGAATGGCCAGATCAGGATTCATGCAACTTTGTGCATCTGACTTTTGCATATGTTGGGTGATGATGTCATCGGTTAGCCCAGGCAGCACTGGGAATTCATAACAGCTCTATGAAAGTGCAAAAGAGATGCGTCTGGCTTTCTTCCTTCTTCCGGACCTCACCAAATGCAGGCGACTAACTAATTGTCCTCCAGAGCAAAATCCCAAGGATATATATATACACACACACACATATATATATGGCCAAAAAAGTATATATATATATATATATATATATATATATATATGAAATATGAAATGATGAGCAGTAATGTTTTGAGGCCACTCCAGGACCTTAAAATGCTTCCCACGAAGCCACTCCTTCGTTGCCCGGGCTTTGTGTTTGGGATCATTGTCATGCTGAAAGACCCAGCCACGTTTCATCTTCAATACCCATGCTGATGGAAGGAGGTTTTCACTCAAATTCTCACGATACATGGTCCCATTCATTCTTTTCTCTACACGTGTCAGTCATTCAGGTGCCCTTTGCAGAAAAACAGCCCCAAAGCATGATGTTTCCACCCCCATGCTTCACAGTAGGTATGGTGTTCTTTGGATGCAACTCAGCATTCTTTCTCCTCCAAACACGAAGTTCTATTTTGGTTTCATCTGACCATATGACATTCTCCCAATCCTCTTCTGGATCATCCAAATGCTCTCTAGCAAACTTCAGACTGGCCTGGACATGTACTGGCTTAAGCAGGGGAACACGTCTGGCACTGCAGGATTTGAGTCCCTGGCGGCGCAGTGTGTTACTGATGGTAGCCTTTGTTACTTTGGTCCAAGCTCTCTGCAGGTCATTCACTAGGTCCCCCCGGGTGGTTCTGGGATTTTTAAACACAGTTCTTGTGATCTTTTTGACCCCATGGGGTGAGATCTTGCGTGGAGCCCGAGATCGAGGGAGATTATCAGTGGTCTTGTATGTCTTCTATTTTCTAATAATTGCTCCCACAGTTGATTTTCTTCACACCAAGCTGCTTACCTATTGCAGATTCAGTCTTCTCAGCCTGGTGAAGGTCTACAATTTTCTTTCTGGTTTGCTTTGACAGCTCTTTGGTCTTGGTCATAGTGGAGTTTGAAGTGTGACTGTTTGAGGTTGTGGACAGGTGACTTTATTAACAGATGCCATTAATATACAGTAGGTAATGAGTGGAGGACAGAGGCGTCTCTTAAAGAAGTTACAGGTCTGTGAGAGCCAGAAATCTTGGTGACCAAATACTTATTTTCCACCATAATTTCCAAATACATTCTTTAAAAATCCTACAATGTGATTTTACAATAAAAAAATCACAGGCCTCTTTCATCTTTTTAAGTGGGAGAAGTTGCACAATTGCTGGATGACTAAATACCTTATGATCTTATCTAAAAATTCACGTTTTCACCTACAGTAGGTGAGACACTTTTTAGCTCCAATACCATGTTTTGGCTGCCGTAATGTGAACACCTTAGATATAAGCTGCGTTCAGATTCGTCAGGTTTCAATTCAGATTCGGATTCAGTGCATTTGATTAGCTCTTTCAGTGTGTTAGCTGAGGAGCTGAATAAATAGTTAGTGTTAGACTGATAACGCAGAGGAACTGTAGGATGGTGACTGATTATTACTGCATAGACAAGTAGGCTACAGCATGAGAAGGACTGTGAAACAACAACGAAAAAAAAAACATTATATATAGCGTTACAGCAGGGATTTCCATTAAAGTTCAGTCTTGGGTGCATGCCAGGTGCATATAGTACCGTTTGTGAAGCATTACATGTTAAATGTATCAAGTAATCCTTCACAAATAAAACCGAAGGCCTGGAAAAGCAACCTTATCCAAAACGAGTGCAAAATAAAAAATGATTGCTCTGTGACATATCCTACATATGGATAAAGTTAAAGATTTTCCTCGCACAGAACAGACAAGAGAGAAAAGAAACGCAACTATCAAAGCTATCAGGATGAGAACAGGACCTCTGGTTCCCCTGGTTCACGTCCTGGCTGTTGCAGGAAGGAGATATACTACGGGACGAGGAGTCTTGCCGTGGCACAGTCGCACAACAAAGGAAATGAATAATAGAGAGGCTGATTTCAGCAGAGCCAGAGGAGAGCGAGGTTCTCTCTCTATTCCCTCCCTCGCTCTTTCTTTCCTCTGGCAGCGGCACATTGATCTCTCATTTCTCTATCCCTCGTTCTCACTCCATATCTCTCTCTCTCTCTCTCTCTCTCTCCTCCTCCTCCTCTTTAGGCACCTTGTATTCAGCTATCCAAAACGAACACAAGTCGATACACTCCGGTTTAACCAAAACCAAAAACAAATGTTCTTTTTTTTTTTTTTTACAGAATATCTCAAATCTGATGTAGTCAGTGTGGAAAAATGGAGGGAGCACAAAAAGAAAAGGAAAAAAAACCTAAAAGAAAGAAAGAAAGAAAGGGGGGGTTGTAGGGGCGCAGAAGACGCATGTGGTTATAATTACAGCCAGACAGCACAGCACTCCAGCCAAGCTGTGGATCTTAAACACGCCTGACTTTGGAAAGAGAAAGAAGAAAAAAAAAAAGAGAAAGTCTCATTAAATCCCTGATGCTACGCTGTTCCTGAGCCTCATGCTAGCGAGAGCGCACACTTTTCTTTTGTGACTAATTTCGCTTTTCTTCTGGGCACGTGTCAAGCAACGATGTGAGCTTTAGGCTCTTTCGCTTTTTCGGGTTGCTTCTCTCTCAAACTCGTGCAAAGGCCACGGACATACCTGGAGGCCAATTTATGAACTTCTCCTCACCACCGGGAGACCGAGCTGTGTGTCTAAGGGAACTTTTTTTTTTCCCCACAAAAGTGCCAAAACTTTTTTTTTCCCATTAGAAAAATGAAACTGTGCTTTTTCTCTTTTGTTTCCCTACGGCTTCTGCACCAGTAACAAAGTTTCCTCCTGAACACTGGTGCCATAAGCAGTCCTAACTGATTGATCTTCATATTAATTATTATTACTTTTTCTATCGAACGAAAGAGTAAAGTCTCTGCACCTTAAAATATCTCCAGTTCAGCTCATCTGAGCACTTCTTAAAGGGCGCCTCCTGTTCTCTCTAAAGAGCACACATCTAATAAAACACTCATAACTGCATGGTGATGCAACTCTAAGACCTGGTATCAAACGTTCAGCAATTAGTGTGCTATAATTATCACTTACGGTACGTTGTTCATCGTTACACACTTGAAAATGTGTCGAGCGCACGGTAAACTCGGACACTATAAAACGCAAAATTATATTCCGTACTGTGAACTCTAACCTGTTAAAGTTTTGCATCCAGAAAAATCGAAACCAGGATTAGGAATAGCGGAACCTGGGCATATGAATTTAATCTGATCTGGAGTCGAGTCCTTAGGGCGAAATTCCGTATTGAGAAACACATTTTCCTATAGGAAATAACGTAAATGCAGATAATGTGTTCCAGCCACCCAAATATATTACCAATATTACCAATTTCCAACACTGTAAACATGTTTCTTTTTACATATAAAAACAATTACAACATTTAGAAAAGATGTGAATAAAGTGAAATATGAAATTAGTCGACATTAAACCTCACGTAACCTTCATTTATTATTCCAGCTGTTTAAAAACATGAAAAAAAGAAAGCGTCTCTTTTTTCTTCTTCCTACCGTCATTTTTGGGTCTTCACTAAATTTTGCACAAAATGTAAAAAAAAAATATATATATATATATATATATATATATATATATATATATATACTGATGCAAACCAGTCATAAACGGATACATGCAACGGGAAGTACCTGTGCCTGACTAGGTCGCTCATACTCCAAAAATGTTTCGCATACTGAGGCAAATTTCTTGCTAAATTTTAGTTCTTAAGGTGAAAAATTCTCAAGGCAAAAGTTTGTACGCCAGTGTTCCACTGTACAAATGTTACGTGCCTAGCAAGAAAAAATTGCTAAAATACGACAGAGGCAAAATTTAAGAAACAAGAAACAATTCACAACAGCTTCGACTGTTTTTTTAAGTGGTTTAAAGTTGAATACTCAAACAGTCGAGGAATTATTTCTATTATCTTCTTCTATTTTTTCACCAGCTTGCTAACATCACATGACCTCGCCATGCTAACTAGTCTACTTATCCTGCATTTTTACGAGCATCTCAATTCCCTTAGCTCAATTTTAGTCCATGCCATCTGATTTTAGTTTTAAATTAAATTTCATGCTGTTTCCCTTTTCGCTTTCAGATCAGGAGAAAACCGGAACTGAGAACTGTACCGGTTTTCAGAAAAGCCGCTTAGCATGCTACTGTACACTACGTCTTCACCTTGAATGACTGACTTTCAATAATCAAATCCTTCCAAGAAAAAAGGCTTGTACCGTCTCTGTGTTTCTGTGTCAAAGACTTAAGCCTGACACGGCGACGGGCATTTTTCAGCGACGGCCAACGGAAAACAAAAGCGGCGATGGTTTTTTTACTCGTCGGCGATGCCAGGCTTTCAGAAGGGGCCGGTGGTCCCTCGTGCCTGCTGGGCGAAGTCATCCATATCAGGTTTAAAATAACCACACATGAGACCTAACCTTTACACGAGACAAATGAAAGAAGAGCCGGGCTCGGCGCACGTCAGGAACAGGCCTCGTTCAAAGGCGGGCCGGCCGAACGCATGACCTGGATTAAAGCTCGCTGCCTGGAGGCCAACAGTGAATGTCACATGAGGTGACAGGAAGCATTCATCTGCTAAAACGCTGACGGTGCAGCATCAAGAGGAGCGCAGAGAGTCGCAGAGGCTGACACGCACCAGTACACACCATCATCTTATACACACCGCCAGACCGTCGGCGTTTGTTAGCAGAGCGAGATGAAACACAAACAGGTGTAGGAGTCAGATTAGCCTACAGCCTAGCCACGGTGAATGCTCAATCTGACTGTTTTAATAGATGACGAGGATGATGGAATAAAAAAAAAAAAAGCAAACTGATGTGTGGTGTAAGAGGAATAAAACATCATTAGAGGAAAACTCTGCGTTCATGAACAGTAACTCTGCTTAGAGTCAGGTTGCATTACAACAAGCTGCTTGTTTGATTCGTTTTTCCTCTAACAGTACATGCCCATGTGCTCCGTTCCTTATCTAACCTAGCTGTTTTGATCAAATGTTCGACAGCAGATGGACAAACGGATGGCAGCAGTCTGAGAAAGCCAAGGGAAAAAGAAAATATAGGAAGACATGACAAACTCCAAAGACAAATGAAATATTACCGCTTTGAATGGCAGCCTGCCCAGGAGTGTGCTGTTCCTCCGTCACATTGTCTTCTACTGCCATGGATGGAAGAAAGGGGAAAGAGAGAGACAGAGAAAGAGAGAGAAAAGAAAAACACAGAATAAATTAGTCACCAAACATGCAAGCCCAGAAATCCTTGGCTAAACAATCTCATCCTAATCTTCTGGAATCTCTTAAGCACAGCTTCAGTGAGTGGTCGTGGATTTTTTTTTTTTTTTTTTGCATTGATATGCAGCCTGAGTTTTTTTCCCTTAATGTGACTTTCTCTTGTTTTTTCCGCGGCCTGGTTCGGCTCGTTCCTATGCAGCAGGTTTTGCAGGGAGGCCCGCAGCCACCCACATAAATCACTTATCGAGTTGAGTAATAACACGATGAATTATAAAAAATCCCCCCCAAACAAAGATCTCGCCACATGCCACGGCATGCTGTCCAATACATGAATAACTCATCGGGTTTGTCTCGCAACAACGCACTAACATTCTTATCATGAACCTCGGTGTGCTGCAAATAGCGGCGAGGAGCTGTGTACACTTTAAGAAAGGAAGAAAATTCACAAAAGTGTGATGTTGCCAGAGGTAACGCTGCACATCCTGTCTGTTTGGAGCCTCGTCACCTGCAGCACTTCTGCCTCCTGTCTTTCTTTCCATTAGCCGAGCCATGTCTGTGCATCCTAATGATTCTCAGCAACTGCTCGAGAAGCTACGCTGGTCTGCAAATGAACCCCCCTGCTTGTCGGCTATTTAGACAAATTCATTACACGGCAATCGAGCGCTCTTTGACGAGTGTACGGGGCGCCGGTTGTGGTTGCTCGCTGTAAAACTGTTTCATTAGAGGCTCCTTGCCTCACCGGCTAAAACTGGAAGCGCTCCTTGTCTGTATGTCAGGTGCGGCGAGCTAAATGGATTTTAGCAGCAGGATGAGAACAAAAGACTCCCACCTGCTCCATGGAAAATGAGGGTCTCCAGGAGGAGGCCTGCACTCCTCACCACTCCTCTCCTGCCGTCGGAAAGCCGGCCTCCATTATGCCTCGTTCCCCATCTACCCTTTCATTTCCCGAGCGCGGCGAGTGGGAGTCGTGACAAGAGGGCCCTGCTGGGGGCCACCGGCCGCGCAGGAGGCCGTCTTGAACAGAGCCTTTTTAAAAAGTCCTCCATTTGACATAATTAAGTCAGAGGCTAGTGGCGCTGGAGTAGGTGGGCCGTGCGGGGAAAAAAAAAAACGATAGGCCAGCGGCAGGCAAGCTGCGTCAAACTCGCTTTTTCTCCGAAAAGCTCGGCGGGATCTTGAGGCAAAGCTTGCTGAGGAGAGCAATCAAAATTCTGACTGGTTGGATCATTACAGTGTTTTTTTTTTTCGCTGTTATGTTAGTGCCAGTCTGTCTGCAGCCACTCAAAAACTATAAGAAGTCTCATTTAAGTGGAGCCAACTTTTCGATGGGAAAAGTTGAAACTCTTCTAAAGCTTTGTCACAAAAGCATGCTCATTGGTTCTCAATGTGGGGTTCAGGAAAGGCCAGAGTGTCTCTGAGGGCCAGTCTAGGGATACATAATGTGTTTTTACCTTGTCGCACTGATGGAAATCACAACCTACCAGTTAACGTATCGAATTTTTTTAAATAATTATAAATAATAAAAAAAATTATTGTACACTTTAAAAAAATATAGAGTCATATAGAGTATTTGAAATAGTTGGATGATGTTAAACAGGTCACAAGGTATGAGAGCGTTTTCAATACAAAGAAAATATATGGTAGCAGAGTGTTCAGTGTACAGAACTACGTATTTACGTATCAATTATTTAAATGAAGGGAAATCATCGGGCCTGAGAGGAGCTAACATATTCCCAGGAAAGGATTTTTTTTAAAAGCATTTTTTATTACTCTCTTGGGTCTAATTAGTGAAGTGACAACATGAGTCATAGAGAAAAAAAATGAAACAAAAGGTTTAAAGATGACATTAACCTGTTTAAGTGCTCATGATCTAAATCAAACAGTCTATCAACAAACCTAATAATGTGTTCGGTCGGTGGAATCAGTGGAAACTTCAGGAATAAAACACTGCAAGAAATGTGCTAAAATATTACTGTACAAATTTAACTAATGAGCTTAACATTTGCATAAACAGATTACGTTCGGAGGGAGCGCGTGAGATTTATTTTACAGATAAAAGAGGTGCCTGTCGGCAAAAAGTTTGAGAACCCTTTCACTACGCAGCGTGTGATATTTTGTAATTGGTCATCATTTCTATAGAAAAGCAGGAAACCAGTCATGAGCAAAGTTATGCCACAAATTGAGACCGGCTTGATGTCCAAATATTCCTCCCTTGAAACAGACGCACAGCTTGCGCACGTTCACGTGAGCTAAATGAATTTCTGCAGCGCACCGGAGACCGGCGCACGCAGGAGCATTTTCAATCCGGACAGGAGGGGGGTTCTTAATAAATCCCCCACAGCCAAATGGGAGATGGGAATACGGGGAGTTCATAGTTTTGTTTTGATTACCATCCCTGTTGGTGAGAACCGGGGAGTTCAGGCAGAAAATTCCTTTTAATGACACGATCAGAACTTTTGCATTACGGCAGCAGAACAGTTATTTGTCACCACGGCGCTCTCATTAAAAAAAAAGTTTCTCTCGCTTCAACCGAACTGCGCATGTTTAGTAATTTTTTTTAATATTATATGTATATATATATTTTATATACAGTGCATAAATTCCTTCTCGGTTGGATGTTGTGATGGTTTTTCCTGCTGGGGAAGTGATTAGCCATTAACAGTAGTGAAGATAAAGACTACTGCACAACCTGCCATACTGTCTAATGCCATCGATGGACACACGTGGAGTTATGAATATGAAACCTGAGGCAGAGGCACAGCACAAAGGAGCGAGCTGTGCATTCGAGGAAGGAAAAAGTAAACTAATGTTGGGATTTAAGGGAATAAATACAAAGTGTCTTTATGAAAATGAGCTGATGTGCTTGAAAACCAATGAGGCGTGTTGTGATGGCGTAAGCTGGACAAGATATTCGGATCAAGATTCGTACAGAATATAGAAGAAAAATGAACTAAAGGGATACAAGTTGTATTTCGTAACTTTCGGAAAATGTTAGAGAAATAATTATTAGATTCTAAGCTATTAAAAAAAAGTAAACATCAACCAAGGGTTTTAACAAAGGGGAACTAAAAACAGTACTTTTGCAGAGCGTTTGAATTAAAACTTAAAGCTTAAGCGGCACAGATACGTGCCGGCAACACACCATAGGTTAATGGCCATAAATATATATATATATATATGTGTGTGTGTGTGTGTGTGTGTGTGTGTGCCTATATAGATGTCTTAGCGGTGTGTGTAAACGGGGAGGCTTCAGACTTCAAACTGTGTATTTTTTTTTTTTTAGAACAGAAGTTATCACTACTTTTATAACAGATAAATTTTTACCACTACTTGAATATGCGAGTGACATCTCAATGATGGAGAACATTTAAAACATCCATGTAATTATTATTATTTAAAATTTCGACAACAATAAAAACACATGATTATGTGTATCTGTGCTGTTTCTTTGCCTATGTGACCCGTTTTTACATTTTTTTGCTTAGTCATGTTTGGGTAGTTGGTTAAAATCAACCTAAATAAACAGTTCCTTATATTTTTTTTATTTAAAAAAAAAAAAAAAAAAGCAAAACATCTAAAATGCTCTTTAACTATACAAAAAGAAATGATAGGTTTTCCATTTTCAGATCTTCTGTTACAGTTTATCCAATCACATGGAAAAGTGTGAATGATTTAGCTGAAGGGGAGACTTATTCTTCAGTGATTTTCCAATTCTTTAGCCTTCTCTGGACTGATAACTAAACTCATGACATAAAAAAAGCATGGCTTGTATATAGAAAAATAAGCTGCAGACAAAAACAGAACTATTAAAGATGACTGGAGGAAAAGGCATGCAGCTTTTTTTTTCCCCTACATCAAATTCAAAACAAGTGTGTCGCATCCAAGTGATGCTTCATGAGATGATACACATGATGATGATCAACTAACTACGATCTATGCAAGCCTCTGCAAACTGGGTCTTGAGGTTATAACCCATTATTCACTCACACACACACACATATCCTTTCTCTTACTGAATTCCTGGACTTTTTTTTCCTGGATGGAGTCACTAAATAAAATATTTTCAACGGTGATTTCTGACACCAGACATGTGTTGTTTTACATCCTTTTTTTTTATTATTTACATCTCACTTCATTTCTCGACATTTACAGCCTACTAAAACCTAAAACTACATCTCATGTACAGAAGTCTTCTTGTATTTATTTATTTTTTTACATACCTACCCCTTTCCTGGTTTGGAGATTAAAGAGCCAGTTCAAATAATAACAGTTATGTTTTGTAGTGAGAAAGATATGACTTTTAAGATTTCAATTTACACTTACTGTACATGTTTTTCGGTATGCTTTGATATATTTAACATCCGCACATTCTTTCCTCAAGTTAATGTGCCATTTCTAACTAAATACATAAACACTGCATACCAGATATTCAGTTACATATTGCAATTCTTGTGTGAGAATTCATGTATCGCCACATGAAATCCAAAATCGACATTTTAAAATGTATTTGAAAGTTATATATGTTTGCATTTGAAGTGGTAAAATGTTGCAGTTCCTCTATTATCCAATAGGCGGTGTGCTCTCAACCATTCACACAAAGCAGCATTGGGTAGTGCTAGCAAACCGTTTGATAAGTTTGTTTAGAACTGTAACGCAATCTGAATATAATTTTATTTTGAATCGGGATGTTTATAAAATCATGATACTTGGAGAATCACAATAAAATGGATCCACCGCCTAGGTATCGTAATAATATCCTATCGGATAAATACTGTACCTATTTTAAAATTTTTAAGAGCTATAATTTTGCAAGAAATTTGCCTTGGTAAACAAAGCATACGAACAACCAAACCAAGCCCAATTGAATCCCGGCTAAGTTGCACGTATGTCTGGGAGCTGATCAAAAACTCATTAGCGCCAGAGGAATGCCAAGCCAAGTGAGTTTATATATATTTTGTGGGTTGTTTTTTTTTTTTTTTGCATTTTGTGCAAAAGTTAGTAAAGATATAGCAACATGGGTCCCAAAAATGTTAGCAAGTATGATCGCAAAAAGCAAACGTTCACTTTTGTTTTTTAAAGCAGCTGGTGCCAAGAGGAATCATAAAATAAGATTAAGTGAAGTTTAATGTCTATTTATTTCATATTTTACATAATTTACATGAGATTTTCTAAATGTTTAGATTTAACTGGTAATATTAGTAATATTTTTGGGTGGCTGGAACGGATTATCTGCATTTACATTATTCCCTATGGGACAATGTGTTTCGCAATACGAGATTTCGTCTTAAGAACTCACCTTCAGAACGAAAACATTTTTTTATGCTGAAGTTTTACAGTATTTATCTTAAGTGAAGTAAAAGAAAACAATAGGTTTATTCCTAATATCTTAAACATCAGATAGCATCTTACCATTTGAATTAGCTAACGCCTATTCGCTCGCTTCTACAATACAAACTGCATCTACACACATTACCAGCTTATTAGCGGTTACACTTGCCGGTAGCATTTATGTTTACTGGAAATTTAAAATGCAAAAATATATCTTGTGATGTTGTGTGTCTGAAATTTTAGTGAGGAGAAAGTAGAGGTGAATAGTGTTAATCAAGAAACAAGTCTGAAAATCAATCTCTGTGGGGGAGAGAGAGGTTTGCTTAGCAGAGTTAGCATGCTAACAAATGGAAACTTCAAGCAAAATGATGTCTCTCTGAGGTAAATGTTTTTATTCAGTGATTGTGAAAGGGTGTTGAGGTGAAAATAAACATTACAAATATACTAGAGGTTGACACTCCACCCTTATTTTTCTCCCTTTTATCCCTGATATGCTTAAGTAAGCTAAAAGCTGGGGGTTGCTTCGAGTTCAGCTTATCTTTAAGGATGACTAACACCAGTCATGACTAACTGAGCTGCCATTTTAAAGCAAGTCCTCGTCAGGAAGACATCGAGCTGCCCTTCACACCAGAGAGAGAGAGAGAGAGAGAGAGAGAGAGAGAGAGAGAGACGCTCATACAGCTGTTTTTAAATAATAGGGGATGTTAGTGGAGCTGAACGGCGGGGAAAATGGTGCGGTAGGACCAGAGGACTGACCAGGAGAGAAACCCTCACGAGGCGAATCACCGCTCAATTTAGAGCAGGGCACGACGGGTCACGCTGCCTCAATTAAGACTCTGAGCTAAGACGCCAAAAACAGGACATCCTCCCAAGTAGCTACTGAGTTCACATACCATAGTTTAAAAAAAAACATGCAGTTATGTACGTTATGCTGTATATATCACACTAATTGCTGAATAATGCAATAGTTTTTTCTTCATTAGCAGTTTTAGTGTTTGTGTCTTTCTGTTCCTGTGAAATCATTAAAAAAACAAAAACATGGTGATCATTAGGACATTCTGTGGTACTGTAATAATAAGAGTTAGAAACCGTCATGGTAAGCAATATTAAGGGATATTATTTAATCTAATGCAAATAAAGCAGCTGCAAATGCACAATTTCATTATTAATTCATACCAATCTCATTAGCGGCTACAATAAAACCGACAAACAAGATATTTTACTCTTATTTGTTAAGATGATCATTCTTAATTACTAAGCATTACATGCACACACACTCCTCCCAGCTGGACCAGTGAGAGGTAAAAAAAAAAAAAGAAAGAAAAAAGACAGCCACCTACAATGACAAAAAAGAAGGAAAACTAAGAGAGAAAAAAAAAAAAACAGAAAAATCGGCCAGCTCCCGAGACACCATGAACAACTTACAGAGGCGAGTGTCATGAGAAGTGACAGCTCTGCTAATGGGATTTTTTATGGCCCTCTGACAGTTTTCTTAATGACAATGACATTTTTTCTGTAATATCAAATAATATTGACGGACGGTGTTATTACATGCTTATAACCATGCATAGGATTTGCACAGCATGTGAAGACTAAGCGAGCTAAACTCTGAATGAATCTGAATCACTTAGTCAGATATTAATCCCTTTAAAGCTCAGATTGTTATCCAGCTTTTCATCATATTGGCTATAGCACACTATATGCTGATATCGGAAATGAATCAATGACAGGTATTGAATTATAAAACTTGCTAAAAAATATATATACAAGCCAAAGCATCAATTTCCCAAGATAGATTTTGTATATAAAAAATAGTTTTTTAAAGTGATTCTCTGATTATCCTCTTTTT
Organism: Clarias gariepinus; assembly: GCF_024256425.1. Lineage (NCBI taxonomy): Eukaryota > Metazoa > Chordata > Actinopteri > Siluriformes > Clariidae > Clarias > Clarias gariepinus. The sequence goes on along the minus strand of NC_071100.1, from coordinate 14,695,754 downwards.
GCCTGTTATAATTTTCCCATAGAGAAAAACTTAGCGACTCTTACAATACACTAACTCTGGAGACTCCTTCCATACATGCGGCTTATAAAGAATAAAGACTTTTTTCATTGTTACTATTTATTACTATGGAAATAATAATGTATTCAAGTAAGCACAAAAAAAATTAACGTTTTTTTAACGAGACATGACGTTTAAACAATATTAACAATTATTGCACAGACTAACTTAAACAAGCTGGGAATAATCTCTGTCAATTTTCCACTTAAAAAAAAACGAGTGAAAATATCATGAATCTGGTCAAAGAAATATATATTGTCTTTATACGAGATTATAAAATGAATATTATACAAACTGAATATAACATGATTAAATCTATAGACTTGGATATAAAGTACATAGACAAACAAAATAGACATATTTTAATTATTTTTAAGTATATATTTCTTGTTTGTCTATCAACAGATAAACGTGTTAATTTTAAGCATTTATTTCTAAAAAGAAGTAAAATAATCTGAACAAGAAATGTATGTTCAGAATAGGCAATAGGTTATAACCTATGTATATACGGTTTATTTTATCTTATTTGGTTATTTTATCTTATATTAAGAAATATAAAGAAGATTCAATGTAAAGATGATAATTTTGCAGTGTAGAAATGTTTTAATTTGATTCGAATCCTAAACTTAAAAAAAGAAAAAAAAACTCTAATTACAAATAAAAAAAGGCAAATATTTCTAATTGACCATCGATATTAAGTGACAGCTGTGAATGTCTAAACTGTACACTCATCTGTCCCAAGTGCAAAAAGAGATATTTAGCTTGAAGACCTTAAAAAGCCTAAAAATAAACCTAAAAAAGTATCTTCAGGCAATATACAAATATCTCAATAAAATCTAAGGTTATTTAAAGCTTGTACGACTTCGCAAGTGTTCACCTGTGATTCTTTTTCATATGATTCATTCCTTTTTACACATGCTTCTCAAAAAAAACGGTTGATTTATTCCACATGATTTTCTCCTATGATTCATTATTTGCACGTTATTTTCTCACATGATTCGTTTGTTTTTTTCCATGTGACTCTCAAGATTTTTATTTTTTTTTTGCTTGTGATTTTCCAGCGATTCCTGTTTTATTAGTTGTTTTCTGATTTATTTTCATTTGATTCTCACATGATTCATTTTGTGCATATGCTTTTTTTCCCACTTCACTTGTTTTCATGTTATTAGATTTTTTTTTAAATTATTATTGATTCCATGATTGACGAATAATTTTGGAACATGGGAAGGTAGTCACGTATCATTACATATTATCCACACGACGTCACATTTGTTTATGTCACTTGCATTTACATACAGTAGTTCTCACGTAATCACATATGAAACATGTCTGATGTGAGACGTTAAAGAACATTTTGATGCAACGACACACATGGATGCATGATACAGTATACTCTAACACAACCACACTGTATAATCCGTACGAGGCTCCTAAATGCTGACCTTTCCTGTTGAATGTTTTTAGCTTTTGTCTCTGTGCTTGGTACAGAGACTGTATGGAAGAGGTGTATACACTATATTACAGGTGGATATGACACCGAAGTGATTCCATGGCACCCGAGATACAGGAGATAAATGGTGCAGAAAATATATTTATGTATGCAGGATTCACTGCCAGTAAAATCCGAGCGGTCGTTCGGAGATGCATTGGTGGACGGGCGCATACTGGTGTCCGGTGATTACACGCCACAGCTGCGTTTCAGTAAGAAACCGAAAAGAGAGATAAAGAGAGAGAGAGAGAGAGAGAGAGGAGAAAGAGCAACGTGGCAGGCGTCACACATTCCACAGCGACACTGAAGATCCAACTTGGCGACAAAGCACCGGAAAAAAATGGAATGACAGGAAGTATGTAGGTATGAGCTACACAGAAAGGCAGGACTGGGTAAATGTCAGACGCCGAGGTTGAAGTGTTTGCATACAAGCGGATGATGTATGGCCTCCGTCTGTGCCATTTATTCCCTCAAGCAATAACGCTATCGCCCCTGTCTCACACGCTATATTGAAATGGGTGGGGGGAAAAAATGGCTTTTGGAATTTCACTGGGATCCACATGTGCAGCCTGGGACGCTCGGGGTCACGTTTCACAAAGAACGAAACTCTCTCTGCGCAGAGATATGCTTCGATACATGCTGTCTGGGTCAGGGGTTCTCAAACTTTTTGTTAACGTTCTTATTGTCATTATTTATATGGATACAAAAAATAAGAATTACTTTTATATCCCACCATTTGAAATAAACTCATCGAGCAGTTTAATCACGATTAAAAATAATAATATGTAAAAAAAAAAAAAAATTTTTAAATAAATATGATAATGATGTGCTGTGATTCTGACCCCTGGTGGACACCCCTCCCCCCCACCCCCCACCATCACTATCACATCTACCACCATAAGAACCAGTGGACTAATCCACATGAGCTTTAACCTGACTGAAATCTGAAATCGATGCAACTTTTAAAGAACCAGTAAAAAATCTCCAATCTTGTTTCCAATCCATTCCCTGGCACACACACACACACACACACGCGAACATCTCTTTCCCTCAAGTTGGACATAAAAACACAGTCCCAGATCAACTAATCAAAACAATAAAAAATAAAAAAACACAACCCGCACCACTCTGATACATTTGACTCTACTTCATCTCAAATCTCGAATCGAGCGTCTATCTCTAAACGCCGCCTCGAATGTAAAGCCCGGACGAGACCCCTGCGTCGCCCCGGCGTGTGCCTGCTGTCCGTCAACACCTTTCGCGGAACAACGGAGAGATGCCATGGTGGTTGTGTTCTCTTCTCCCTCGAGGTGTTGATTTTTAAAATGGTGGCTAGAAGAACACACCGCAGACCGTGTAATCTTGCTTTCAGATGATGACTTCTGAGAAACGGCTTTGGGGGTGGGGGGGGGGGGGGTGCAGGGGGTGGTTAAATAAATAAATAAATAAATAAATAAATAAGGGGGGGAGAGCGGGCAGACCACAAGCTGGGAATGTGAAATCGCGGACAATTATTTGCTGAGCGAAATACAAAGCCTGCCAGATGAACTGGAGCTTAGCCATGAATACCAGTGGCTACCCTCAAAGGCTACAGGGGGAAAAAGTCTGCATTCGATTTACTTTACCGCCTGTGCGTGCATGTGCGCGTGCATGTGTGAGAATAAAGAAAAGTCTCTCCAGTCTTGTTTGCAAACGTGAAGTCCCTAAA